>NW_008338116.1:254938-258732 GCF_000622305.1 Nannospalax galili
AAGGGGGAGGGAGTTGGAGAGGGAGGGAGAAGGGAGGAAGAAAGGAAGAAAGTTTTAGTATTCTGCTTTAGGCCTTTAATTTTTCTAGGACTTAGTCTTGTGGTATGAAATAAATATCCAGATCTTTTTCTATATAGATTATATAGGAATTTATCCAGTTACCCCAATATTTAGGCAATTATCCCAATATTATTTAATAAAGGCTCTATGATTTTCTATTGTATACTCATGCCTATGTTATATACCAGTATCTCAAACTAATTGCCTTTCCTTGTGCAAGTCTCACATATTTATGTGTGGTGTGCATGTGTGTGTGTATGTCTTCATGTGTGTGTATGTCTTCATGTGTGTGTACATGTGCATATCGGTATGGATACATGTGTACATGAGGATATGGAGGCTGGAGGTTGATTTGGTGTCTTTCTCAATCACTCCCCACCTTAATTTTTGAGACAAGGTCTGCCACTGAACCTGGAGTTCACCAATATGGCTAAGCTGACTGGTCAGTAACCTCCATGGAGTCACTTATCTCCAACTCCCCAGAACTAGGATTACAGATGCACACTGCCATGCCCAGATTTTACATGGGTGTTGAAATCCAGTATCAAGCCCTCACATTTGTACCACAACCATTTTACCAATTAAGCCATCTCCCTGTCCTCTTTGTTTTAGTTTTAGTTTGTTTGAGTTTTCTTTGGGGTTATTGTTGTGTGCAACTACTCCTGGGGAGACATGAACAAACTTCTACTCATGCTACATAGAGAACCAACAACAGACCAAAGGATAGCCCCAAAATCCAACTTGATGCACTGAGTTTTACCGAGGTTACTTCCAGGAGTCTGGATGAGGGGTTAAATACAGGAGCAGAAATAATTCAAAGGCAGAGGAATCATCCACTACAGCATGGGTGACAGCTCATGAGAGCAGAAAACCTCTAGTGCACCTGCTGACAAGCTCAATAAAATGGAGAATGTCCTTTCCAAGTAGTTCAAGTTGGTCTGGGCCTCTTCCAGGAGGCTTGGCTGCTCTCTGCTTCTTTCAGATGACTTGGCTTGTCTGAGCACATCTCTCAGCAGTTCTTAGGGCAGTTCGCCCCAGAGGCTTAGCAGACTTGGTCAGTTTCAAGAACTTCCTGAAGCTATTGAGTTGTTCATTTCCTGAACTATTGAGTTGTTCATTTCCTGAGTTTAACAAACTTCCCTGCGATGGAATGCTTCACTTTCCCCTCAAAATATCCTGTTGTTTACCTTTCTAAATTTAGGACAGCTGGGAGATTTTTGTTTATTGGTTTTTTTTTAATGTGTATAAATGTATTGCCTGCATGCATGTGAGTACACCGGTACTGTGCAGTGCCTGCATGCATGTGAGTGTACCAGTATTGTGCAGTGGCTCAGTATTGTGCAGTGCAGGTCAGAAGAGGGCATCAGATCCCCTGGAACTGGAATTACTCAGGGTTGTTAGCTGCCATGTGGGTGCTGAGAATCAAACCCAGGTCTTCTGCAATAGCAGTCAGTGTTCTTAAGCACTGAGCCATCTTTCCGGCCCCAAAATGGAAGGTTTTATCTCAGAGGAAATTGCTACACAACAATTTCAGATAGATGATAGATAGATGATAGATAGAGATAGAGAGATATAGAGAGAGAAATGATAGATGATAGATGATAGATAGATAGATAGATAGATAGATAGATAGATAGATGATAGATAGACAGATAGAGAGATATAGACATATAGGGTATGCTGGGGATTGTACCCAGGGCTTCATATTGTACCCCTGAGCTACACCCCAGCCCACACTATATTACTCACTATCATTTATATTAAATGTCATCACACAATAAGCTATGCCTCCCACAATTTATTCTTCCAAATGCTAAGGTTTTTCCTGTCATAAGAATTTTACTTTCAACTCATCAAATTTCAAGAAAAAAAAAACCATTAGAACTATTAGGATAAATCAAGTTTATGGGTTAATTTGTGAAGAGATAACATCAATATAGAGACTGCTCATCTCTAAAGTTAGAATAGCACACCTTTAGTAAAGTATTTTTTTTCTTTTTTGGTCTTTTTGAGACCCAGCTTGCCTGGAACTCTCTATGTAGACAAGGCTGGCTTTAAAACTCATAGAGATATGCCTGCCTCTGCCTCAAGAGTGCTGGGACTAAAGATGTGTGCCACCACGCCCGGCAGTAAAGTCTTGTAATTAACTCCTTTAACATTTTTCCCAATGGTTTTTATGTACAAATAACAGGCAGATGTTCTATCCACATGTTCTGTTTTCCAAAAACATTTAGTGTGGGAAGCGGGCACAGTCGAGCCGGCCAAGATGGCGCCCTGGCTGGCTGCCAAGCCTCGTGACCCTCACTTGTTTGCTCCAACTCGTGCAAGCGCTGTAAGCTTGATCACGCGCAGCCTGCCTGACATGATACGTCACCGAGCATGATTCTATTGCGTGGCCCAATGATTTGCTGCTCTGCCTGCATGTTAGCCCCGTGCTCATGTCCTGATTGGCTCCGTGTGACGGTCTGATTGTGGGATGGATCTGATGAGGGTATATATCGTGGGATGACGAAGAATAAAGGAGAGAGAGTTGTTTGAACCTCACCTTGGTGTCCGTGTTGTCCTTTCCTCGGCTCTGCTGGTCAGAGTCTTGGTTCGCGGCACCATCTCATAACCCATTGTCTGTGTGTGACCAGTTGTGGAACTCTGGTCTCTGTCTGTTGCAAAAGAAGATTCTTTAATGAATAGTGACTGGAATACTTGTCTGTAAGTATAAGGATACATACTTTGCACATAGTAAGAAATTACAACTATCTAATGATGTGACAGCCTTGAGGTTTTCTCTAAGATCTAGGACCTCTCCATCCATGTGTATTTGGCTATGTTTACACTATGACACATGAGTTTCCTACCACTGAGTGGGTTTTAAGTCCAATTATATAGCTTCTGATTACCCCCATGTGCCACCATTGCACCAATGTCATTTGCGGTGTTGGTCATTGATGTGGTTATTAGGCCTTCAAGCTGTGACTGGATCATTGCTTTATGTTCTTCCTTAGAAACCTGCACTGTGTTTTCCAAAGCTATGAGAACTAGCCTTCAGTGTAGGTGGCTTCCAGGTTAGTGCCAGCTCAATTGCTCCAATTCCTGTTTCTGAAGTATGTCCTGTCTTCAACAGTAGAGTCTTACCTTCATGTTCTGGGAGGCAGTGAAAAGTTGTAGCAATAGCCTGTGTAATTTGGGAGTCTTTTGTACTGTCCTAGTCAACAATGTAAAGCGAGGTTTCTCCTGTCTGACAGTGTTTCTTTTTATATAACTTTCAGTTATACAAATGGGCTGTTGTACAAATACTGTATGTACAGTTTTCAGGAGGCTTTTGAACTAAGAAATTTCCCTTTGGTTTTGCACACCAGCTGACCATTATTTAGCTCTTCTTTCTCTCCCTGTCTAAACATCCTTTCTCCCTCCCCAGCTAAAGTACCCCTGGTTTTCCCATTTCTTCTTGAAAATACCTGTCTCCATAGTCTGCTCTCTTTGGAACTTCCTTTTCCCCTTTCTCCCCATGGTAACATATATAACCATCCCTCCCCTCCAAGTTAAAAGTCCCCATTTTATCCATCTCCCCTTGGTAACATCTGTCTCCTACTATTCCTCTCTTTCAGGATCCTTCTTTCTCTTTACCTCCCTGGTTTTTTTCCATTTTCCTTGTTCTTGAATATACATCAGGACATATAAGGAACTGGTGCTAATAGCCACAAACTATGGCAAACAGACAGTTTTTGCTGGGTCTGTGT
>NW_008338116.1:258941-262186 GCF_000622305.1 Nannospalax galili
ATCCTATAAAGCCAAAACATTAGATGTATGGATCAAAGTTTGTAGGGACATAAATGAATCTGTTCTCCAGGGACAAGCTTTAGCTGCTGCCATTGTGGCAGGGTTAAAAGGAAATCCAGGCCAATCTGGGCCACGTAAGGGAATACAAGGAAGCTGCTTCACCTGTGGCCAGCAGGGGCACTTTAAAAGGGATTGTCCCAATCGTCCCTCGGCCAATAAGGTTGCTGGCCTCCTGCATTCCTCACAAGGCCCCACACGCCACCCAAATCTGTGCCCACGATGTCAGAAGGGTAACCACTGGGCAGGCGAATGCCAATCTAAGTGGGACATTAATGGCAAGCCTCTGGGCCCCGGCCAGCAGGGAGCAAGGCCAAAAAACGGGCAACGGGGCCCTTTGTCTCAGGGCCCTCAAATATATGGGGCAATGCAGCAGACTCCCACTCAATGGCCCATCATGCAGCAGATCCCTCGTCACCCCCGGATGAGGGATCCCCCTGAAGAGCAACTGCAGGAAGCACAGGATTGGACATCTGTGCCACCGCCAGACTCATATTAACTCCAGAGATGGGGGTCCAAACTATTAGTTCCAATTTCCGTGGGCCCCTACCCAAAGATACAGTGGGTCTTTTGCTAGGACGGCTCCACCGGTAATCCTGGGGCCTGGCTGATGATGAATTTGAATGAGCGGCCTCTATATAAATTGATTGTCCAAGGAATGCCCCTATGGGGTCTATTAGACTCAGGAGCTGATCACAGTATCAATAAAAATGCCGATTGGCCGAAGGCATGGCTGGTTCAGCATTCCACTCAAGTCTTAAGAGGCTTAGGCTATGCCCAACATCCCGAGTGCAGTGCAAGCTTTTTGACATGGAAAGATGAGGAAGGACATTTAGGAATTTTTCAGCCCTTTGTCTTAAGTATCCCCATTTCTCTTTGTGGGCGAGATGTGATGAAATAAATGGGAATTACATTAACCACAGATAACTGTTATAGCCCGCAAAGCACAAAGATAATGAGTAAGATGGGCTATAGGCCTGGTAAAGGATTAGGCCTCAGGGAAGATGGTCGTAGGCTTCCTATTTCTGCCCAAGGCAACATTTGTCGCCAAGGCCTGGGTTTTTCCTAGGGGCCACTGAGCAAATTCCTATTAAATGGAGAAGAGATCAGCCTGTGTGGGTACCTCAGTGGCCCCTTCCAAAAGAGAAACTGGATGCTGCCCACCAGCTAATAAAAGAACAGCTAAAGTCTGGCCACCTCAAGGAATCCACCTCTCCTTGGAATACGCCCATCTTTGTTATAAAAAGGAAATCTGGAAAATGGAGATTATTATATGATCTGAGGGTTGTAAATAATGCTATGGAAATCATGGGCCCAGTTCAGATGGGCCGTCCTATGATTTCAGCCCTTCCTCGCAATTGGCCATCAATAGTAATTGATTTAAAAGATTGTTTCTTTTCCATCCTGCTGCATCCTGATGATACTAATAAATTTGCATTTACATTGCCATCCATAAATCATGCTAGCCCTGATGCCCGTTATGAATGGGTTGTGTTACCGCAAGGCATGGTGAACAGCCCTACATTGTGTCAGCTATATGTAGGCAAAGCAATTCAAGCCATTAGAGAGCGATGTGCCTCTGTAATAATTTATCATTATATGGATGACATTCTAATTTGTGCAGAAACCGAGAAGGACGTGAATGAGGCCGTTACACAGTTAATTGTTGAATTAAAACAATGGAATCTTGTCATTGCCCCTGAGAAGATGCAAACAGACTCTTTAAAAAATTACTTGGGAACAAAATTAACCAATACCGTGGTTGAAGCTCTTAAATTGTCTTTGAGAATTGATTCTCTTCGCACCCTCAATGATTTTCAGAAATTTCTGGGAGATGTGAATTGGATTAGGCCTTATTGCCATCTTCCGAATGCCGAATTGCAACCTTTATTTGAGTTGTTAAAAGGGGATTCTGATTTACAGTCGCCTAGAAGCTTAACCCCTGACGCTCGCCAATGTATCGCTAAACTTGAAGAAAAGTTGGCCCATGTACAAGTGGATCGTATAGATTTGACCAAACCACTCATATTATGTGTGATTGCCTCTGATTTATCCCCTATGGGGGTGTTATGGCAAAAGGGGCTGCTATTGTGGATATATTTAAATCATTCTCCCAATAAAGTTTTGCCATGGTATCCAGCTGCTGTAGCTCAGGTAGTTTTAAAGGCTATTAAAATAAGTGTTGGTGCCTTGGGCAAGCAACCTGATGTTACTGTGACTCCCTATACCCCAAAACAAATTGAACTTTTGGCTGCTAATAATGATGATTGGGCAGTACTGTGTACCAGTATGACAGGAGATTTTGATAGTCATTATCCCTCTCATCCTTGGTTGCAATTTGTAATTAGAAATCCATTAGTTTTTCCAAAAATTACTCGCTTGAAACCTATTGCAGGAGCAGTTAATGTCTATACAGATGGTTCCAAAGGCGGGGTGGGAGTAGTTTATGTGGAAGGAAGGAATCCCAAGACTTATATCTTCCCCTGTCAATCTGCCCAGGCAGTAGAGCTGAGTGTTGTGATGCAAGTTTTTTTGGAAGTTAAGGAATCCTTTAATTTAATTCCCGATAGTCAGTATGTAGTCCAAGCTGTGCAATCATTAGAAAATGTCGGGGTAATAAAAACCTCCTCCACAGTTGCCTCCCTGTTGCGATCCTTGCAATGCTGTACATGGGAGCGCAAAAATCCTTTTAGCATCATTCATATTCATGCACATACCGGTCTTCCTGGACCGATGGAAGAAGGAAATGCTATAGCAGATTGTTATACAAAATCCGTGATTGCCTTTTTAATTGCTTCCCCGATTCAATTAGCCAGAGATTTTCATTAAAAATTTCATGTTAATGCTAGTACCCTAAGATTAAAGTTTAGAATAACTAGAGAGCAGGCCCGGGATATAGTTTTGAAATACGCTCATTGTGTTTCCCTATTGCCCTGACGGGATATAGGGGTGAATCCCAGGGGCCTCCGCCCGATGGCGCTCTGGCAGATGGATGTTACTCATGTTCCTGAGTTTGGCATACTTAAATATGTGCATGTGTCAGTGGATAGCTGCTCGGGAATTATTTTTGCCTCTGCTCATGTGGGAGAGAAGGCTCAGCATGTTATGGCACACTGTTTACAAGCCTTTGCAGCCTGGGGTATACCCCAACAGTTTAAAACAGATAATGGACCAGCCTATACATTAAG
>NW_008338116.1:263336-265317 GCF_000622305.1 Nannospalax galili
TTTGGGAATTCCTGCCGGTTGCTGTTTGTGTCTGTATGGTGTGTGTGTGTGTGTGTGTGTGTGAAATGTGGCAGCAGACAGCTCACCAACAGCAAGAGCTTGCACAGGCTACGGCTGCCTTAGAGAAGGGCAAGTCACCTCTGCATATGGCTAATATGCTGGACCGGTAGTCAATGACGGGTACGACCCTCTCATTTGCATACCAACCTAAGGCAGACCGACAACCATGATGTTGCCGAGTTGATGACGGGTAAGGATGCCAAATGAAAGAGGGCAACCTAAGCCAGGCATGGTCCCTTGGCCTCCCTTGGTTTTAATTAAACAAAAAGGGGGAGATGTGGGAAGTGGGCGCAGTCAAGCCAGCCAAGATGGTGCCCTGGCTGGCTGCCAAGCCTCGTGACCCTCACTTGTTTGCTCCAACTTGTGCAAGCGCTGTAAGCTTGATCACGCACAGCCTACCTGACATGATACGTCACCGAGCATGATTCTATTGCGTGGCCCAATGATTTGCTGCTCTGCCTGCATGTTAGCCCCGTGCTCATGCCCTGATTGGCTCCATGTGACGGTCTGATTGTGGGATGGATCTGATGAGGGTATATATTGTGGGATGACGAAGAATAAAGAGGGAGAGAGAATTGCTTGAACCTCTCCTTGGTGTCCGTGTTGTCCTTTCCTCGGCTCTGCTAGTCGGAGTCTTGGTTTGCGGCATTTAGGAGCTCTTTTAAAAGGAAGCACACAACAAATTTTGGGTTGAGGGTGGAGGAAGCTCACTCTTACCAGGAATCATGTAATTCACAAATTAGAACAGAGTATTCTCTAAAGCAGAAACAGGACAGAGCCATTTCAGACAAAGACTATGCCTCACATCCACAACTGCCTACCCGAACAATTAAATCAGGTCAGGACCGTCCTGCATAATTAGGCACACTGTACACAGCCATGGTGGTGCTCTAAGATAACAAATCAAAATAGAAAATACTGAAATCAAAGTAAAAGATTCATTGTTATGCAAAATGTTAGTTCCTTGTGCTATCCCCACATATGACTTATAGAGGGAATAGTTTACTATAAATAAATTTTTTTGTATATTACTGGCTATGAATTTTAGTAATGAGCCACTTTATGTTGCCTAGTGCTATTAGTTACCTGGCCATCTTATGTCCTCGTTTACAAACAGAATTTTCATGGTTTACATAAACACATTATTCAGTGAAGCCAGAACACTGAGATGCAATCTACTTCCATGAGCTGATATTCTACAGATACTGAAGTAGGAGAGAAGGATTTTTAATCATCTTTCATTCAAAATTATCTTTCATTCAAATTGCCTTACATGATAAATCAGTGCCATCTCTCCGACTCCAAGCATGGCCACCTTTAAAGCTGTACCATTCAATATTTTTTCAGTACCTTTTTTCATTGTTTCTATTGAAAATGGCATTCTTATATTTTCTATTTTATATTGAAATTTTCATTATATATTGAACTTATATTCAGCAACATTGCTAAAAATCTCTTATAAGTAAATATAGAAATGGTTCCAAGCAATGAGGTGTGTGTGTGTGTGTGTGTGTGTGTGTGTGTGTACAGTCTCCAGTGCCATTCCTCAAGTGCCATCAATCTTTTTTGAGAAAGGGTCTTTCATTGTCCTGACACTCAGAGTAGGTTAGACTGCCTGGGCAGTGAACCCAAAGGATCTGCCTATCCTGCCTCCCCGTCACTGGCATTACAAGCACATACCTACCAATGTGCCCAGGTTTTTAGGTGGGTTCTAAAGACAAACTAAGGTCCTCAGGCTTACACAGCAAGTACTTTAACATGAGCCACCACCACAGTTTTAACAGGGAGTTTCTAAGAAAAATCCTGCATGTCCACATCCTCCTGCAATTGTACTTTTGGGTTTTGTTTGTCCTTCTAGTCACTTTCCTTTGCCCACAAAAGGACCCAGAGGATAAGACAGATGTTTTCTTTGATGTCCTGA
>NW_008338116.1:265780-267694 GCF_000622305.1 Nannospalax galili
TATTCTACAGATACTGAAGTAGGAGAGAAGGATTTTTAATCATCTTTCATTCAAAATTATCTTTCATTCAAATTGCCTTACATGATAAATCAGTGCCATCTCTCCGACTCCAAGCATGGCCACCTTTAAAGCTGTACCATTCAATATTTTTTCAGTACCTTTTTTTATTGTTTCTATTGAAAATGGCATTCTTATATTTTCTATTTTATATTGAAATTTTCATTATATATTGAACTTATATTCAGCAACATTGCTAAAAATCTCTTATAAGTCTGTATAAGACTTCATGTCACTGTAACCAAAATAGTGACAGAACCAACCTAAGTGAGGAAAATTTTGTTTTAGCTCATGTTTTCAGAGGGTTGCAGTCCATCATCATGGACACATCATGGCAGAATATCTCAGTCCCTGTCAGCAGAAATGTGTGGTAAGGACTTCTTCACATGGCAGCAATCAGGGAAGAAGAAAAAGTGGGGTGGACCCAGAACTGGGCATAACCTTAGGGCACATCCCTAGTGACCTTCTTCTGCCAGCAGACCCCTCCTCCTCCTAAAGGTTCCACAGTGCCCCCAAACATAGCCACCCACTGTGGAACAAGCACTCAGAATATGAATCTATGAAGGATAGTTCAGATTCAAACCGTAACAAAGACCTGATAATTTATTTTTAAATACTCTTTTAGGGGGCTAGAGAGCTGGGTCAGCAGGTAACTGCTCTTCCAGAAGACCCAAGTTCAGTTTCTAGCACCCACATCATGTGGCTGACAACTATCTGTAACTCCAGCTGCAAGAAATCTAGTTCCCTTGTCTGGCTTCTGTGGACATACACACACACACACACACAAACACACACACACACACACACGGCATAAATTCACACAGAGACATGAACATGCATGAAAAAAGGAAATTTATAAATGCTCTTTTAATTTTCAAAGAGCATTTTATAAAACATAAAATAATTAGAAATCAAGTGTTTGAATCTCTTATTTTCTGAGCCAGGGACTAAATAAAAAAAATTTTAAATAGAACACAGAGAACATTTTTTTCATATCTCTTTTTTACAGAATAGTAAGTGATTTTACCCAACTATGAGCTCTTTCACAAAGGATTTTCGTTTCATTCATGGCTTTGGAGGGTAGTTCTTGCCTGAATACACTGTTCTTGCTACTGTAGCAGAACAATGAGACCAGAAGCAGAGGCAGGAGCCCAGTCAGGAATGGCTTGTACACAAGGCTAGGAAGTCTATATTTTAGCCTCAAACCAATGAATTGAAATCTGATTCACTTTTTGAATTTTCATTTTCAAAGAACTCAAGAAGTAGGGAGAAGAGAATCAACAAAAAATTCATTTGAAAATGCTAAAATGAAACCTAAAAAATAAGTTGTATTTTAAAAGAACTCAAGCAGTGCCATCAAGGATGGACTAAGGGTCTGTTCTCCAAGCAGCAGTTGAGATGCATGGCAGTAGCTCCCTAGATTGGAGATTTCCTGAAACTCGTTGTATTAGTCAGGGTTCTCCAAAGAAACAGAACCAGTAGAATGAATATGTATAGAGATTTATCAGCTTAGCTCACAGGATAGAGTCTGAGTAGTCCAACAATGGCTGCACCACACTAGAGAGGCTGAGAATCTGTAGTCGCTCAGTCCACAAGGCTGCATGTCTCAGTAGTCCCAATCCGGTGCTGAAGGACTGACAGATTCCAAAATATCAGCTAGTGTTCAGTCTACAGCAGCAAGATGAACTCACCAGCAGAAGAGAGAAGGCAAGCTGCAAAAAGCCCCGCGATCTCCTCTGCCTTGGTCTTTTATACCGGCTGCCATCAGAGGGTAACGCCCACATTTAGGGTGTGTCTTCCAGCTTTAGATGATCCAATCAAGAAGATTTCTTTCATTTCAGTTAATCTCAGATCCAA
>NW_008338116.1:268146-269074 GCF_000622305.1 Nannospalax galili
CCTGGAGGAGTGACCCATACTTTCATCCCTGAAGGGTCTGGGCCATTTGTTGTCCTGTCTGGATTGGGTTGTTGCAGTTTCCCATTGACCTTAATCACAGGACATGGTAACACCAAAAGTCGTCCTAAGGAATCTCCTGCCTTCCAGATATAATCTTCATTACCTCCATGTGGAGAATGAGTCCAATTTCCCCTTGGTAGTCTGGGTCAATCACCCCTCCTAATACTGTTATTCCTTTCTTAGCCTGCTGACTTAAGGGCATCAGAAGCCCAAAATGTCCAAGGGGGAGTCTTAGCTTCCAGTTCAATGGAATGTTTATTGTCTCTCCTGGCAGAAGCACTCCCTCTTCTGGAACCAAAACATCCAAGCCAGTAGAGTGCAAAGTTGAGGGTACAGGAAGCAAAAATTTTCATAGAGGGTCACCAGGGGTGATAGTGAGTGGAATCATTCCCACTTCCACCCCTTGATTCCTGGACCCATGAATCCTGGCTATAGGAGAAACTGTACCATATAATGGATGCTGATTCCAAGCATACACTGCCTTCTGGAGGACCCTGCCCCAGCCCTCCAGGCTATTGCCACCTAACTGGTGCTGTAACTGTGTCTTTAAGAGACCATTCCATCGTTCTATCAAGCCAGCTGCTTCAGGATGGTAGGGAACATGGTAAGACCGGTGGATTCCATTACTCTTGGCCCACTGTAGCACTTCTTTGGCTGTGAAGTGAATTCCCTGGTCAGAACCG
Organism: Nannospalax galili; assembly: GCF_000622305.1. Lineage (NCBI taxonomy): Eukaryota > Metazoa > Chordata > Mammalia > Rodentia > Spalacidae > Nannospalax > Nannospalax galili. The sequence continues at coordinate 268,890 of NW_008338116.1, forward strand.
ATGCTGTGTGGAATACCATGACAGTGGATAAAGCATTCTGTAAGTCCCTGGATAGTAGTTTTGGCAGAAGCATTACATGCAGGAAAGGAAAATCACACTTAGTCTACTCCTATAAGGACAAAACGCTGTCCCCTCCAAGATGGAAGTGGTCCAGTGTAGCCAATCTGCCACCAGGTTTCAGACTG
>NW_008338116.1:271502-272574 GCF_000622305.1 Nannospalax galili
GCCTTTTAAGATCTCCTGGAATCAGTGTCAACTCAGAACCAGTATCCAATAGGCTGCAGAAAGTCTGATTATTTCCTTTCCCCCAATGTACAGTTACTCTAGTGAAAGGCCGCATGTTCCTCTGGGGAAGGATGGGTGAAAGGCGAACATAGCAACTCTTTGGTACTGTGGCAAAGTCCTTCCTCAAGGGCACCCAGCCTTCCCTTCATTCAAGGGGTTCTGGGTCTGTAAACTGTCTCAAGTCTGGAAATTTGTTGACTGAGATTCTCTATTGCTACGATCCAATACTGACTTCCTGTCATTCATCCTAGAGCTTTTCTGCTTATACAGATCAAATAAAAACTTAGTAGGCTTCTTATGTATGTGGTCCCTGGAAACACCATGATTGATTAGCCAGTACCGCAAGTCTATTCGAGTCATGCCATTGTAGGTATTGCTTTGCCTTTGCCACCCATTACGATAAGTACGCTCACCTTTCATTGCTGCCACCTGACCCCTACTCCCAGGCCCTGTTACACCTATTATATTTACATTTAATTTATGCAGTTGAACAGCAGCATCTCCAACTGTAAGATTCAGCATAAGGAAAAGAGCAAAAACAAAGCTCTTCAAACATTCTGGTGTCTCTCTCAGTACTTTCCATCTTATAAAATCAGTAAAAGGCATGTCCTCTGGGCCCTCCCATTGTGGAGGATTTGCTGTTGTACTGCGAATCCACTCGAGCATACCAATTTCACTCAAGCATACAGCATATCAAGAGCCTTACAATCCCTTCATCAACACTAAGCCAAGGGATATCAGGTATTTCCAGCTCTCTGTCAGTAGGCCATCTTTTGATAAATACCTCAGCCAACCAATCAAATAAACTTTTAACACCTAACACCCCAGCACGAGCTTCCATATTAAACCTAGAATCTCCAGTCAGGGGGCCCATGTCAATAAACTCAACCTGATCCAATTTTATGTTCCTTCCACCATTATCCCATACCCCTAAAATCCATTCCCAGACATATTCATTAGACTTCTGCTTGAATGAATTAGCAAACTCACTAAGTTCTTCAGTGGTGTAGCA
>NW_008338116.1:277799-280209 GCF_000622305.1 Nannospalax galili
ATTACTGGTATTTGGTGGGGATATGTTATTTTGGTTTTTCATGTTATTATTTTTTCTCTGTGATTTTGACATGTGAATTTCTTTTGTATTTTCTGACTCTTGTGTGATACTCGGGTCTCCAAGTTTAGTTCTGCTTCTTTTTTTCAACTTTATGTGTCTTTGTGGTTTACTTTTTGGGTATGAAGAGCTGGTTTGTCTAAGCTTCTGGTTCTCTCTTTTGATTTTATATTGTTGTGGTTGGACTGATTTTGTCTTCAGGAGTTCTGCGGTGGCCCAATTCCAATGTGGGTCATAAGTTTTTAGACTTTCTCCTTATGTCTGGATTCTTCTAAGAATGATTTTGGCCTCAGGAACTTGGGTGTTGGAGTGACCTGAGACCCTGGCCGTGGCCATGCCACGCTTCGATGCATAGGGTGATGGGGTGGGACGAAGCCCCAAGATTTCCCAGGGAGTGGATTGAGTAGCTGGGTTGAACTGGATGCAAAGGATCAGGGGGAGGCAAGGTAAGCCTCGGAGCCCCAGAAAGAGGCTGTCAGCCCCAGAAAGAGGCTGGTCGGTGGTGCAGGACCAGGGAAGCAGAGAGAGTTGCCTTGGTCTTTTATACTGGCTGCCATCAGAAGGTAACACCCACATTTAGGGTGTGTCTTCTGGCGTTAGATGATCCAATCAAGAAGATCTCTTTCATTTCAGTTAATCTCAGATCAAATCAAGTTGACACCCAGGATTAGCCATCACACTCGTTTTCTCACCGCTGAATCTTCAGAGCCCAGCACAGTGTTTGAACCAGGGAAGCAGAGAGAGTTGCCTTGGTCTTTTATACTGGCTGCCATCAGAAGGTAACACCCACATTTAGGGTGTGTCTTCTGGCGTTAGATGATCCAATCAAGAAGATCTCTTTCATTTCAGTTAATCTCAGATCAAATCAAGTTGACACCCAGGATTAGCCATCACACTCGTTTTCTCACCGCTGAATCTTCAGAGCCCAGCACAGTGTTTGATATATAACAGACACTCAATAAACACCTGATAACTAATCAATCAGTTAATCCTAAAAGAAACAACTAAAAAGAGAGATTGTGGAGACGGAAATGAAAGCATGCAAGTATTCAAGCAAGGAGGCAATTGTATATTAGAAATTACAAGAAGACCGCCCAGCCTCCTCCTGGCACCGGGGTTAAGCTGCAGCACTCTAGCACCTTGATAGTGCCTGACTGGGTTGCCTGCCCAGCGCTGGTGGTCCTTTTAACTGCCAGCTACAGAGGTGCAGAAAGGAAAAAAAGAAATTAAGGGAAAGGAGAAATCCAGAATAACACTCAGGTTCCTGGCTCGGGAGGCTTAAAAGATAGAAATATCATATAGCCAGAGAGGGACTGAAGAAATGCAGACATGTTTTCTCCAGAAAAATATATTCAGGGATATTATGTTTCAGACATGTTGACCGTGAGGTACTTCCAAACAAATTTGTCCAAAAAGCATCTATCCCTGGATATGTCACTGGGAAGTTGTTGAGGTTAAGGGTATTAGAGCATCACACTAAAAAATGTGAAATTCAAGCCTTTTTCTCCTATGATGCACTGTATCCAACCTAAGCTATCCCAGGATCTCAGAAAAATACTTTAAAATATTTGAGCAGATCTGAAGATGACTCTTGAAGAAAACTTGAGTCCTACTTGCAAGAAGCTCAGTGACCCACTTCCATTTGCAAGCTAGATGACCCTTAATTCAGGAATAAGCACAATCAAGTGTATCTACTTTCATAAAGTAATGTCATCTTTGAAGTGGAACAAAGTACAGTCTCACACACACACACACACACTATATATATATATATATGATTTCATATATGTATATAAATGTCATAATTAAACCCATTACTTTGTATGTTAACCTAAGTGGTTATTTTTAATGAAGTATCAGTTTATACACTTTGTATGTTAACCTAAGTGGTTATTTTTAATGAAGTATCAGTTTATACACACCAACACAGAAGAAAATCCCAGCCATGACATGCCTCAATTCTGAAACCATGGAAGGTAATGAAGTCAGACACAAAAAGTCACATATATTTCATTTATATGTGATGTCCAGAAATAGTAAGTTCATGTGGACAGAAAGCGGGTTAGTGTGGTTACCAAAGAGTGGGGAGGAAAGAAACTGGTAGTAACTGCCAACAGTGTTGACATTTCAAGGACGTGCCATACCTCTGCAATGAAAACTCAGACATTGAAGAAAATAAATCAAAGAAGACACCAGAAGATGGGAAGGCCTCTCATGTCATGAATTGGCAGAATTAATATTTTTAATGCTATCTACAGAGTCAATTCAATCCCCATCAAAATCCACTGACATTCCTCACAGAACTAGGAAAACAATCCTGAAGTTCCTATTGAAGCATGCACACACAGAGACA
>NW_008338116.1:280342-301107 GCF_000622305.1 Nannospalax galili
AAGTATCACAATACCTGATCTCATATTACAGAGCCACAGTAACACATACAGGATGGTACGTACTGGCACAAAAATAGACAGACATAGGCCAATGGAAGAAGAGAGGACCCAGAAACAAACCCACACAGTTATGGTCACCTAGTTTTTGACAAAAGAATCCAAAACATACATCAAAGAAAAGGCAGCCCCTTTACAAACGTCTCTATAAAAACTGGATCTCCACATGCACAAGAATGAAATCAATCGGTATCTCTTACTCTGAACAAAATCTGTTCAAATTGTATTGAAGACTTTAATGTAAGACCTGAAACTTTGGAACTGCCAGAGGAAAACAAAGATTAAATATACCAAGATATAAGCACATGCAAGAATTTTCTGAAAAGGACATCAGTAGCACAGGAAATGGTTGACAAATGGGGACTACATGAAATACTAAATAATTTTTTTTTTTAATTTTAAAAAAACGGGCTGGAGAGATGGCTCAGAGGTTAAGAACACTGGTTGTTCTTGCAGAAGACCCAGGTTTGAATCCCAGCACCCACATGGCAGGTAACAACTGTCATAACTCCAGTTCCAGGGGATCCGACAGCCTTTTCTGCTCTCCACGGGCATTGCACACACAGGTGTGCTTACCTACATGCAGGCAACACACACATACACATAAAAATAATAAATAAAATATTCTTTTAAAAAAACAAATCTGCACTGCACAGCACAATCAACAAGTGAAGCATTCAACAGAGTAGAGGAAAATCTTTGCCAGCTTAGCGTCAGATAAGGTATTAGTGCCTGTTACAGATGATAGATAGATAGATGATAGATAGATAGATGATAGATAGATAGATAACATGCACCTTTATATTTACAGACAAGTGTACCTCCCAACATGCATGAAAAAAAGCTTTTTCTGCAGCAGATAGAGACTATTAGAGTTAGATAACAGAGAGAAAAAAGGCACCTAGGGGCACATCTACGATGCAAACTCAGCACCTAGGCTCACGGAGCACTGCGTTCTACAAACAGTAGGGAACTTACGCCAATGAAATGTCCACATTACAATGTCTTCATAATGACACCACCAGCTGACACGCCCAGGTGGATGTCGGGGAGGAATTTCACAGAGTCCCACCTCGAAGTGAAGAGCTACAGGATATCAATGCACGCCTGTGGAGGAAGAATCAATTTTTTTCACAGACGCGGTCAAAGAGAGGTTATTTGACCCCAAGTGGGAGACCTGAACACAGGTGTATGAACACCGTTAAGTTGACTCAGTGCATTACATAGATAAGTGATGACAGATAGACGATAGATAGACGATTGATAGATGATAGATAGATAGATGATAGATTAGATAGGTAGATAGATAGACAGATATATGATAGACTAGATAGATAGATGACAGAGAGATAGATAGATTGATAGATAGATGATAGAGTAGACAGATGATAGATGATAGATAGATAGATAGATAGATAGATATTATATACCTTAGGATATATAGTATTAATGTCTAGGATAGGATTATATAACACTAGAATATATTAATATCTGGGATATGTATTCAGAATTTAGGGCTGAGATGATAGTTCAGTGCTCGCTAGACAAGCACTAGGACTTGAGTTGCAGCACCCATGTAAAAGCCAGGTGTCATGGTGCACATCTCCAACTCCAGCACTGGGAGTTCAGGGAGAGGCAGATACCAAGCAGCTCACTGGCCAGCCAGTCTAGTTGAAACAGTGCCCTCCAGGTTCAGTGAGAGACACTGTCTCAAAAAATACAGTGGAAAGCAATAGAAGAAAACACTCCTCATGAACCTCTCGGCTCTGCACATGCACACATGGGTGAGTGCACCCCCCCCATACACACACAAATAAAAATAAAAAGATTTAAAACTGCAAAAATTAAACACCAGAAAAGCCAAATCATCCAATCAATAAATGAGCTAGTGAAATGAGTGGACAATTCTCAAAAGAAGAAATTTAAATAGCCAACAAATACTTGAAAAGGTGTTTCAGGGCTAGGGACATGGCTCAGTGGGTAAGAGCCCTGAGTTCAAATCCTCAGAACCCACATAAAAAGCTGGGCATGGTTGTACATGTGCCTGTAACTCCAGCAATGATAGAGACTGATAGAGCAGGAGAGTCAACATCTTCCCCTGGCATCTGTGTGTGTACAAGGCACACATACATGAACATAACACCATGCACATGTACACACACACACACACACACATACACACACACAGAATGTTCAACATCCTTAGCCATCAAGGAAATGCAAATTAAAACTGCTTTATGAATCTGTTTCACCTCAGTCAGAATGGCTATCATCAAGAAAACAAATTACTACAAATGCTGGCAAAGATATAGAGAATGAGGAACTTCTTCACAGCTGGTGGGAATATAAACTTGTACAGTCACTATGGAAGTGGATATGGACATTTCTCAAAAAACTGAAAACTGAAATACCACATGGCTCAGCTATACTCTATACATACCTGAAGGAGACTGTCAACATACCACAAAGATACTTTACATATACATGTTTAGTGCTGCACTGCTCACAGTAGTCAGGAAATGGAACCAGCCTGTATGTCCATTAACAGATGAGGGATAAAGAAAATGTGATATAGATCTCTGTTGGGTAGGCATGTCCTCTGAGAGAACTAGCATTGGACCCTAAGAGACCCCATAGAGAAGGGGGAGGCAGTCAGCCCTCCCACCCAGTCGGTCAGCTGCAATTACCTGAGGGAAGGTCTAAGGACAGACACTGAGGAAGCCCTGAAGCCGCAGAAAGCCGTCATTTTGGTGGGGTGCTGGCGGGATGCTGGTGGGATGCTGGCAGGCCACTGGCAGCTGCAGATCTCAAAAGCTCAGAGATGTAGGGGAAGAGGCCATGGGTGTATGCCTTTGTAAGTAACTTTCTTTTGGATTTCATAAACTTTATACAAAAAAAAAAAAAAACAAATGAATTTATGGTGTTCGTTTTGTTGGTTGGCGTCAGGACCACGTGGGCCTGGGAGCCAAGAGAGCACTCGAGGGTCTCCCAGGGGAGAATTTTGTGTTACACATTATACACAGTAGCCAGGAAATGGAACCAGCCTACATGTCCATCAACAGATGAATGGATAAAGAAAATGTGATATAGATATACAATAAAATTTTATGCAGCTGTAAAGAAAAATGAAATCATGACATTTGCAAGGAAACAGATAAAACTGGAAATCATTAAGCATAATAAGCTCGATTTGGAAAGGCAAATGCAACATGTATTCTCTTATGTGAACCTAGACTTAAAGTATATGCAACACGGTGCTGGAGAGATGGATCAGTGGTCAAGAGCATGGGATACTCTTGCAGAGAACCTGGGTTCAGTTCCCAGTACCAACATGGCAGCTAACAATCATCAGTAACCTCAGTTCCAGGGGATCCAACGCCTTCTTCTGACTTCCATTGACATTGCACAACACGAATGCACTTACACACATGCAGGCAATACACTCATACACATAAAATTAAAATAATAAATAAAATATTTAGAAAATAATAATAATGAAATAGTTTTAAAGTATATGCAATATGTATGTGTGTATATTTGTGAGGGGAGGTCATCAAACTAAAAGAGAAGGCCATGAAAAGAGAGGAAGAGATCTTTAGGTAATGGGGAGGAAAGAGGGTGATGGAATACATGCAGCATGAATGCAGAAGGGACTTTCTGGAGGAATGAGGGAATCAGTCAGAGGAGGGCAGGCGACAGAGGGAAAGAAACAAGTAAGAAGAAAATCTGATAACACCTATGTGTGAAAATGCCATAAAATCTTTACTTTGTATGCTAACCTAAAAAAATTAACAAAAGTTAAAATGCAGGCTTTCTTCTTCAAATTATGAAAACATTTTTAAATATTTTATTTATTTATTTTATGTGTATGAGCGTATTGCCTGCATGTATGTGAGTGCACCCGTGTCGTGCAATGCGGCGGTGGTCAGAAGAGAGCTTCGGATTTCCCTGGAACTGGAGTTAAGTATGGTTCGTAGCCACCATGTGGGTCCTGGGAATCAAACCTGGGTCCTCTACAAGAGCAGTCAGTGCTCTTAACTACTAAGCCATCTCTCCAGCCCTATGAAAACATTTTTTTAATTAATGGTGATGGTTCCATTCTATGAATATATCAAAAAAAGCAAAATGCTACAATTTGTGTGAGGTGAATTATATATCTCAATGAACAAAATATAATTCTAGATTCTTTTAAAATAGTAATAATGTCATACTTATTGTCTGTTCAATTGCAATAGAAAATTTGAGTGTCTCTCTTCAACAGCACAGCCACATTGTTCTTCTGTCAGAGAATTTTGCCTGCGAATGTTTGCTCTCCAGCTCTGGTCTAAGGCCTGAAGTCAAAAGGCTGAAAGCTGAGATTTGTTCTGTCATTCCTGTAGGTACTCTGCAGTCTGTTCTAGCATAAATGCAGACTTCCACATGAGTTTAGCTCCTTCACTAAGTACTTCTTAAACTTTACTAAAACCTAGTACATAAAAGAAAGAGTCACATGGATAAAGGCCTGGATTTTTTTTTTCTCTCTCTTTTCTGGCGATCTTGCCCTCTTGAACACATTTTCTTATGATAAATTCCATTTGGTATCTGTGATGGTTCGATTTAATTGTCAACGTGACACAACCTAGAATCACCTGGGGAAAGAGCCTCAATGAGGACTCATCTAGATCAAGTTGGCCTGTGGGCATGTCTGTGGGGGACTGTCTTGATTATAATATAGGAAAACTGTCTTAAATGATATAGGAAGACCCAGCCTACTGTGGGCAGCAACATTCCCTAGGTTTGGGAATTCCCTGTACTGCATAAATGTAGAGAGCTGAGCACTAACAAGTATGCCTGCATTCATGCTCATTTTGCTGTTGACTGGATGTGACAAGCTGCTTCAAGTTCCTGCCTTGACTTCCCTACATGATGGACTGTACCCTAAACCTACAAGCCTAATAAACCTGTTCTGCCTTAAAGTTGGTTTTTGTCAGGATATTTTATCATAGTAACAGAAATGAAACTTGGATAGTATTCTTTATTTCCAGCATAAAAGTAACGTTTGTCTTTTAATAGTTTTCATGCAAAATAAAAGCTCCCAAAGCTATCCTTTTTGAGAACACACAATTAATCAGGTAGTCAAGATTCCTTCTGTTATAAATAACAGACCTAGAGCTTCAAATAAGCGAAATGCAAGAAATGAACTGGAAGTCCATTAGGGAAGGGGCGTCCAGCACAGAAACCAGAGCAGTTCCCAGTGACCCAGGGAATAGAACCCAGGCTGTAAACTTCTTGTCTGTTGTCTATTTCTGCATACATATTTGAGTTACTTGTCTTTTTTTAGATGATAAAGAAGGGTTTCCAGTAGCTGAGACAATCAAACCTATGCATCACTGTCATCCAATAAAAATGTTTTTTCCCCTTAGAAAACCTCCAGGGATATGCCATAATTGGCTTGGCTTTGGTCAAAGATGCGCACAGTTGTCAGAGCCCGCGCGCTCCACAAACTAAAAGAGGTGTACTGAGGAAGGGGGACAGCCATCAAAAATAAAAGGGGGAATTGAGCTACACACCCACAAAAGAAATGACCAATGGCTTCATGTGACTTCAAGAGTTTCCTGAGTACTAGACATGTTCTCTTCATTTAGAAGCAAATAAAATATTCTTTGTATGTTTTACACAAACAACAATATGCTGTGGCAAATTGCTTTTAGGCACCTGTCAAGGGAAAAAAAAATGTTCTTTCAGAGAGTGCTTCTATACTTTCTTTTGATACCTCATTTGGCAAATAATGTGAATCTCTAACCCACTATTCCTTTTTCTTGACTGTCAGGAAGTTCAGTTACCTAACTCTACTGAGTCTTATCATTACAGGATCTAATCCTTTCTTCTTTTCATAATTTTAGATTTCTAAAACCTGGCTTGTCTAGCTTTATGGTACAAATATATTTTATTCAAACCACCTCAAATTTTCCTTGAAAGACAGGATTTTTGCAAGTTCCACTAAGGCCTCATAGCACTTAACTTTATTATTTTTCCATTATTGAAATGATGAGTGCTTATTATATAAAATTTAGAAAAGGGAGAAAAAATTAACCATGCTCCCACCAGTGTTCTCACCAGTCATTATTAGCATATTTTTAACAGTAGAAAGTGAGCCACCAGGTAAGTGACTTGGCGGGAAGGAGTGCTTGCTGCACAAGCCTGATGACTTGAGTTTGATCCCTGGAACCCAGATAATGGCCGAAGGAGAGAAGTAACTCCATAATGACTCTGACCTACACACACACACACACACACACACACACAAATACAAACACATACACACACAATAAAAAAATAAACAAATAAATAAAAGAAATATTTTTAAAAGTAGAAGAGCCAAGTCATATAATGAGCTAGATTGAATAGATTCCTTACCAGAAAATCCCTGGAGACTTTAAATTATGGATGGGTTCAAGAAGAATAAAACTCTTAAGAAGAAGAAAGGTTTGCCTCTGGGAGGTACAGCTCAGTGGTAGAGGGCATAACAAGCATTCATGAGGTCTTGAGTTCAATCCTCAGTAGTGGCAAAAAATAAATAAATAATAATAGAAAGAAAGACAAAATGAGAAAGGTCTCTATAGTCTTGGTGATGATCATACAAAATTTATTCTTATAATATTAATACTAAATAGATTACCAGCCTGTCCTCCCCGAATGTCTCTATTTCCACATAAATTAAAATTGGAGCTAAAAAACAAACTTCAAAAACAAGCCACTACATTTTGTTAAGCTCTTACATAGCAAAAATGTTTTACAAATACCCATTTGATGACTGACTCTGCAACCTTTAGAACCCCAATCCTGTAAAGTTGCCAAGGTGACAATAGTAAAAGTCCTAGAGAAATGTTGAGATGCCTGTGAATGCCTGTTCCCCCTACAACAGCAAGAGAATAATCATACTAAATATTTTAATCCCACATAAATTAAAACAGGGCCAGTATGGGCAGTCTCAGGCAAGGATACCCTCCCCTAGTTTATAATTAACCACATTCTCCATGTGTCCCATGTCCCCTTTTCTCAGGGCACATGGACCACCCATAGTAATCAAGAAAGGCCCACAACACCTATAGGTTCAGAGTTCTACCCCAGTTTGGCAAAGCTCATGATCTGACTGAGGAACAATCACTCAGCCCCATTTCCAGACTATGCTGGTATCATTTCTCTAACCTTTGCTTGGGTTTATTACCTCAGGTGGCCAGGGTATCTCCTACCAACTAATGCACCAACAGAAACTCTCGTCTTCTTATAAGGACACTAATCTAACTGGATCGCCATATCATTTAACCTTAGTTTCTTCATACAGACCTTATTTCCAAGTAAAGTCACATTGGGGGTAAGAGCTTCAATATAAAATTTCTGAGCTGACATAGTTCAGTGCATAACAATCCCTTTGCTCTGATAATCATGTCTTCTGGCAATAATTGACTATTTTAGAAATAAGCATTTTTAAAGATGTGATTTTTTAAATTATTTTTATTTTATGTGTATACGTGTATTGCCTGCATGTAGGTAAGTGCACCCATGTCATGCAATGCCCACGGAGGACAGAAGAGGCTGTTGGATCCCCTGGAACTGGAGTTACAGACAGTTGTTAGCTATCATGTGGGTGCTGGGATTAGAACCTGGGTCTTCTACAAGAACAGTCAGTGTTCTTAACTGCTGAGCCATCTCTCCAGCCCCAAGATGCGATATTTTATCTCTTCCCCCAAAAGAAGTTTATCAGTAGCTTCACACACAAAAGTGTTTTTTTAAAAACTAAACATGACATAAAGACGTGTGTGTGTGTATGTGTGTAAATGCATCATTTCTGTATCAACTGAAACCTCTAGGTACCCCTACAGGTATAGTCCTGAAATTCTCAATATTCTAAACATAAGTAAGTAAATAGATAGGTAACTTGGGTGCAGCCAGCAGGATGAGCTCACTGACCAAACTGGATTGAGGAGAGACAAAGCCAGCTGAAATTAGAGCACTTTGTTTTCTCCATCCTTTCATGTAACATGTGCTTTTGTCTAAATATGGAGCCAGGAGTCTATTTGGAGTCAGAACTCAAAATTGTCTCATGTTTTGTATTGTAGATTCACACATTTGTCTTTAGTTATCTCATCTGAAGTACAAAATTAAATAGAAAAAAATATATAAATCCAATATTTCGGCCCTTCTCTGGACTTGCTAACATGGGCTAACTACTCAGAAAGTGTGTATTTTTTCCCCATGATATCTGAAGTACAATATAGAAATTCATCCTTTAGTGAACTGTGCCTTTCCCTAAGATTTTATTTTGCATTTAACAAAATAACAGCAAATTTCAGGTATTAGAAGGATCGAAACAACCTCTTCTATTCTGTTGTCCTTAGAACACCATCTTTTATTCATAGCTTCTCTTGTGGTGCTGGGAGGCAGATTCTGTTGCTATAGCAACGCCCTGCATATCCTTGGGGATAGCTTACAGTTTCACTTTTTTTTTTTAAACAACAAAGAGCCATTGATACTACATGTTGCCAAAGGTTATAAAAGTTGAATTCTAAAATGAAAATATTTCTTCTATAGAAGTGATGTACCGTATGCGTCCCATAAACTCAGAGAGGTAAGTAAGGGTATGACCTTTCTGTGAGCACTGATGAATCTAGTATAATATTGTTTGGCTTCAATGGATTATACACAGTGGAAGTTGAAGTGTATGCCTTATTTTCTAAGACCACTGTGGCAGATAAAGGGTTTATTCCCAATATCTGTGAGGATCCAGAAGCAAAAAAAAGGAAAAAAAAACAAGGGTCCCATCATAGAGTTACTTTGTAATCACCTTCCAATTCCCACCCCCCCCCACCAAAATGAACTGCTATATCAAAATCCAAAATCCAATTACACTCTGACAGTAAATAGATCCTCAGTGAGTGGTTGTGCTGAATCCTTGCTCCTCAGAACAGATATTAAATGTACAAGATTCTCAAGACCTCTGAAATCTGTATTCCTAGTTTCATTTTAACTGGATTCTCTTCTTCAGTAAGAAAAAAATTCCTTAGCTAGCTGCTTTGTAAAAGTAGGAAAAGGAATTTATTTTCAAGTATTCCTGTTAAGTTTTCTCAACCTCCTAGAAATCCAAAGGGATGCACCAAGAACCACCCACGAGAAGTTGGGGGCGCTCACAGAATTACTTCCTAGGAAAACAGCCATAAAAGCTTATTGGGAGTCAGAAGTGGGAATCTGGGTATTCTCAACAGGAGAGATAGCTACATACTGAAAATATAGATAAATGCAAGGGCTGATCTTAGTCTGCTCTACTCACTAGAGCCAGAACAAATTCACAGGGGTTAAGGAGCTCCTCCTAACAGAGCAAGCAAGACCATGATTCAAGGCCATTCATTCAATTCATCAATATTTACTAAATTCATGTAACATTCCAAGTTACTCCAATGCTTGCTAAACGCATGACTGTACTCTTAAAGGATTAGTCTCTAATTCAATAAAGTCTTTACTGATACATTCTATAGGTCTAGCACAGAGAATGCTATTAAAAATAACTGATTCAGAAGGTTATCACAGATATTTACAAGTGTGCAGACTGTATTCCAAACACAACTTCCCACTAAGAAGAACCAGGGTTCCCTAGAAAAATGACTGTTTCCAGAAATGGTTAGGATGGGAGAAGTGCTTGAGAGCCTGAAATATCTTGTCCAAGAAAGCAAGGAAGTATCTGTTAAGAGTCCAAAGACACTAGAGTTGTTTGAAGACCTTCCTATCAGCCGCATCTTTGACAATTTCATCTTTAAAATTAATGTTGACATAGATTATAATACAGTATGTGAAAAATATATACATGAAATACTAGCACTCAGGAAGTTGAAGCAGGAGGAGAGCTATGAGTTCATGACCTGTCTGGGCTACATAGTAAATTCCAGGCCATCTTAAGCTATCATGTGAGATCTTGTCTCAAAAAAGGGTGCAGGAGCTGCAGAGATGGCTCCGCAGTTAAGAGCATTTACTGGGTAAGCACAAAGACTAGAGTTCAGATCCTAGCACCCACACAACAGTCTGGACATGGTCCTGCACATACCTGTAACCCCCACATTGACTGGGGACTTGCTGGCTGCCAACCTGGGAGAACAAGGGGAGTACAAGCTCCAGGTTCAACAAGAGAACTTGTCTCAAAAGAAATAAGACAGAGAGTAACACAGAACATCCAATGCCTTCCTCTGGCATCCATGAGCATGCACCAGCATACACATGTGCACATATACCTCATACACATATATATACAAACACACACGTACATACACGGATGCATTAGTCCACAATGACACTCAAAAGAAGAAGGAACGGGGCTAGAGAGATAGTTTGGCAGTTAAGAGCACTGGCTCTTAACCCACATGGTGGCTAACAACCATCTGTAACTCCAGTTCCTGGGGATCCGGCACCTTCTTCTGACCTCCGTGGGCATTGCATGACATGGGTGTATGTACAATATACAGGCAATACACTCATACACATAAGAAAATAAAATCAAATTAAAAAGGAGGAGAAGAGATGAGAGGAAGGAGAGAAAGAAAAAGGAAAGCAGGTAAAGGCTCTACTTTAATAGAACACCAACTATTATGAACTGAATTATGTACCCACCAAAATTCCTATGTTGAAGTCCTAACCCCAACATAACTCCTTTAAGAGACTTTAAGAAAATAATTAAGGTTAAATAAAGTCATAAAGATTGGGCTTTAACTGGACAGGACTAACGTCCTTATGAGAGGAAAAGATACCAGAGTCTCCTCTTCTTTCTCTCCCTTTCTCTTTCTTCTCCCTTCTACCCTTCCCTCTCCTCTCTACAGAGAAGAGGTCATGAAAGGAAAAAATGAAGTAACTTATACAAGCAATTTATTATTTTTCATTTTCTTGTGGAATTGAAGGTAGAATCCAGTGTTTCACACACACTAGCAAACACTCTACCACTGACCTACATCCCAAGCTCAAGACAATTGTTTCTTTTTCTCTTTTGGTCTTTTTGAGACAGAGTCTCCCTGTAGCCCTAGCGGGCCTGGATTCGCTATGGAGACCAGGCTGGCCTTGAACTCACAGAGAACTGCCTGCCTCTGCCTCCTGAGTGCTGGGATTAAAGGCGTGTGCTACCACACCCAGCAACCATTGGTTTTTAAAATATTCCCACACAGATTAATTTTGTGATGGAGATTTTGGACCTGACATCACCATCTTAACCAACTGATCAAACTCAGTATTGTCAACAATAGAACAAACTGATATGTGCCTCCAGACAGATCCACTAAGAAATATCTATCACATATCCACTATTCCTGCCAAGAATGTTTAACCTGAACCAAATCATGAACAAACAGACAAATCTTCACAAGGGAAGCCAACTGTTTAACCAATCTTCACAAGTTTGTAAACCAACTGACAGATCTGAGAGACAGGGTTAATATTAGAAGCATAATAGGAAACCCTATCTAGATGAAAAATCTCTGAAAATTGTAATAACTACAGAATCAGAAGTCTTTGATTAAATCTTGGGTTAACAAAACAATTAACTAGATATATTATGCATAATTGTGAAAGTTTCAAATGCTTCTCTATCTTAGTTGACAATACTGAAATAATATTACTTGTCTTACATATGAATAGTGTAGTGGTTATATAGGAAATTGTGTTTATACTTAGCAAGTATAAACATTAGAGTATTCATGGCTGAGCTATTACAATGTCTGAAACTTGTTTTCTGATGATTCAATAATGGCAACAATAAGAATCCATACATATGTCAAATGGAGCCCAAAATAAACAAAAGGCTGTATAAAGCTGATAATTGATGAATGCAAGTAAAAGGGTATATAGTAGTCACTGTCTAACCACAACTTTACTGTGACTTGAAATTTTAATTTGAAGCTTGAAAATGCTTAAGAAATATAAATACATTAAAGTTCTCAGAAATATTTTATGGCCTGCAATTCACCCTAACTACTCTCAAGACCAAATGGTATGACTTAGGCTTTAGAGAGCATAGAGGTTGGAGACTACACATTTTCTAGCAAGCACTTTCACGAAAACTATGACATACTACTACCAATGAGTGACTGTATTGTATCACTAATGAACATTTTTAATAGCAAGAATCTCTTCAAGTGAATCAATAGCAGGCACCATGTCTCCTCCAACTTCTGTATCTTCAAAAGAGCTTTGTATAATGCTATACATGATAATCTGCATATTATGCTATATTGATGCTTCTCAACCCTGGATGTATATTAGTGCCAGGAACACACCCCCAGATCATTTTTATTTGTTGTTTTAGAGTCAAAGCTGAGCCTCAGTTTAAAAAAAACTCCCAAGGAACATGTAAAAAGTTTATGCTTCATGTTTCTCAGTAGTATAATGACACCAACCGTTAGTACCAACTTTCTACCCCATTTGGAGTACCTGGAGCACCAGACGCAGGTGGATTTGTACTTTTAACCATCAGTCTTCTCCTACAAGTAGTTCTTGACCTCTTTGCTTCTTGAGAGAGGGAAGGAACAAAATTCAGACAACTCTTATATAGGACTACCCTGCAGGTAGTTAACATCAAGTATGAAAATGTGTTCTTCACTATATTAAAATGCTTGATAATACTTATAAAGTATAGAAATAATTACATGAAATAATTGTATAGTTATGGGAAACTGTGTATGAGTCTTTTCCTAAGGCTGAGAAAGTTTTCATAACAAATCAAAGTACCCAAAATCAGGAAAGTAACAAGGACTCAGAATTGGCTGAGCATTTAAACACTGACATTTTTAAAGTATTTTCTACAAACAGGTAGACTAGTCAAATGGTAAAAGACATGGAGATGATTGTGAGCAGAAATCAGAATCAGTGAGCATAAGGGAAATCAAGAATGTTTTATCACAGCTGGCTAAATAGCTGCCTATGTTGGCAAACAGGTTCCCAATAGTAACATACCTTGGCATTGCAATGAGAGTAGAGCTCTGTGGTATAGCACATGTGCAAAGCCCTGAGTTGAATCCCCAGCATTGCAAGAAAGTTAGTGAGGCACTGGTCTAACTTCTGAGCATGCCCCTCTTACATGGTCCACCCACAGTAGTCCCTGAAACCAAGAGTCTTAGCTACAACCTGGTGGTCTGACACATCTATGATCATTTTCTGTGCCCTAGGTTATTCCATTACAGACCCTAAACTTGTAGGAAAGTCTAAGTGTCATTAATAAAGAGAGAGGGTTGTTTAAAAACGGCTGTTATGCAGACTCATCTCCATGCTCTCTCTACATCTTCTTCATAAGGAGAAGAAAGAACTTTCACAAATTGGAATTCCTGTCACCTTTACAAAAGGAAATTTATGTCCTGCTTTGGAGCAGAAAGGAGGAAGCCAGAAAACTTTTCCCATGCCTGCTATTTCTTAGTTGCCTTAAACTAAAAATAATCTATGCCAATATTTAAGATTTTAGGGTGGCATATTATGGGCCCCTTCACCGGAAAGCAATTAAGAACTTGTGGTGAAAAGGTACCAGAAAGTTATTATGAATAATCCAAACCTGTGTTTAGTTATACATTTTAAAGTAGCCTAAGGAGAAAGAATAGACACGTACTAGATAGGATGCACCAAAAGAAAGCTGGAGAGTTCTGTGAAAGTGAAAAAGAGAGCGGGCTGATTTCAGAAACTCTGTGAAAGGCAAAGCTAGGTTGTTTCAAAGGCTTGTGTTCTGAGAAAGTCAAGTTTGATAGTGTTATATTTTACTAAAGCTTTAAGACGTGGGGAAAATGGTTAATAGAAGTATTATAGTATCATAACTGAGATTATATATATATGTATATATATATATAAATCAATTTTATGCTTATTAAACTCAGCCTGCTACAGAATATCACCTAACCAAGTTAAGGATTGCCACCATTAATGAGGAAAGACACATCACTATTCTAATGAAGTAATTCTCATGACAAGATTTAAGGATTATTATTGTCCATTACCAGGTGGGCCTTTGGCACCCTGCTAAGCTTCTGTTGACTTGAGGCACACTGGATGCAACAGAAGACTAAATGACCCCCAAAATCCTTCCCTCCTGAAATTCTATTTCAATATAAATTGAAGTGATCCTTACTAAGATGTCTCTTTTCCTTTATCCTCAGCCACACTTCTAAACTGACTCTTTTCTTCATAAAAAAAGTTCCATTATTTATGATAACATAACAAAAACACCATTTCTTCTCTGCTTTTGTGAATAAACAGGATTACAGGTATTTTTAGATTCCCTGAATCTTATAAAAACAAACCAAAGCATTTTAAAATGTATTATTAGCTCAAGAAATTATGAAGTTTGTAACCAAGTTTTAATAAATTTGGTTCTGAATGACTCATTAACACAGTAAATTTCCCATCTGTATTTTTATCATACTTTTGGTGTGAAATGTTTGAAGTTGTGCTAATGTATTAAAGTTCTAACCCTAAACACACAGAAGTTCTGGTTCTCTGAGGCCGTTTAGTCCGGAGGCGTGCGAACACACCTCGAGCTCCAGTACTACGGGGCGTTGCCCGCGGTCGCTTTGCACTGTTAAGCATGCTTTCTCCAGCTCAATTTTGTGACCCTTTCTTTTTCAGTGTACTTAGCCAGGCCCCTTTCTAGGGACTGTCAAGTAAGAAATTACCACAGAGAAGTGGAAGGAGAAAACATTTGTAAAATAACTTCACACACCACCTGCGACTCTGATAAATGCCTTCTCCCAACCTTCGGAGATTTCCGGCAAATCAGTGGTGCCGCCCCCCATGGGGATCCGTGTTCCCTTTTCAGCTCAGTAATCAAATAGTCCTGACTGGTCCGTGTCTGCTTTTGTCCACTTCTGACCTACATGGTCCTGTGAGGGACATCTTTGTCTCACTTTTGTTTGGTCACTGAGTTCATGTACCTCAATAGGCTGAGTCTTGCAGTCCATTAACGAGAATTCTCAGCTCAGCCCTGGGCCACCCAGAAACCCCGGATGCATGTTCTCGAAGAAAGGCTTCCCTGGTGGCCTATTCAAATGTGCTACCGTCAGAAAAAAAAGGTTGAATGGGGCGCCAATGTACACCATTGCCGGGGCAAAGTGACTGCGGCTTCCAACAAAGCTTCCCCGTGGCGATGTGAAGCGGAGTTATCAATGCTGCAGAGGCTGAGCAGGGACTAATGCGCCCATCATGCCATCCACAGATGGGACAGATGCAGCCCCTACATAGGAAATCACAGTGCGAAGTTCACTGAAGTTCTGCCCTCCCGTCAGCTTCCAGTCTCCAGATAAATGTGCAAATAGGCCTCCTTGGCCCTCTAGTTCCCGCCGGTCTCTAGTTCCCGGCAACACTCTTCCAAAGGCATGCAGAAGGCTGGCGGTAGAAAAAGTGGGTGTTGTCTCCGTCTTTCTAGATTTGTAACTCTACACGATAAACTTTTTTATCAAATATTTTATTATTTTTATTTTATGTGTATGAGTGTGTAAGCAATTCATGTATGTAAGTGCACTCTTCTCAGAGTGTAATGCCAGCAAAGGTCAGAAAAGAGAGTCGGATCCCCTGGAACTGAAGTTACCTTGTGGGTGCTGGGAATCGAACCCGAGTTCTCTGCAAGAGCAGCCAGTGCTCTTAACCATGGAGCCATCTCTCCAATCCCTTGACAAACTTTCTTAAAGCCCTTTTATTTCCTCATGATGCACAGAAGCAGAGAGAACGTTTTCTCAGGGCTGACCTAAAGCGCTAAAAGGGCATTTTAGCTCAGCAAAAGGATATTGTGACCATGCAAAACAGATGTCACAGCCAGGCTTGATGACGCAGGTCTTTAATCCCAGCACGTGGGAGACAGACGCAGATAGCACTGTGAGATCAAGGCCAGCCTGGTCTACATAGCGAGTTCCAGGGCTGGGGCCACAGGGAGACTCTATTTTTAAAGAAGCAAAAAAGAAACAGTCAAACAAAACCCCAGATGTCACATTATGGTCCTGTGTGGCTAATCTTCAAAAGAGAGCACCTTGAATTGCAACTAAGTCACGATGATGATGACAGTCAAATCCAGTCTGTAGCCCTTCCCCACCTAAGCAGAGCAAAAAGAGGATGCAGCAGTCTTTTTTCCTTCTGAATAGATATTTCCAGATACAAATGTAAAAGGAGCTAACAAATCAACTTTCATAAAAATCTTTATATTCACCTTAAGACTTTGGACTTACAAGAAATGGCTTAGCAGTTAAGAGCACTGAATGCTCCTCCAGAGGACCCGGGTTTGGTTCCCAGCACCCATGCAGAGGACTCAGATTCAGTTCCCAGCACCCATATATAGTGGCTAAAAACGGTCCCTAACTCCAGTTCTGGGGGAATCTGCTGCCCTCTTCTGACCTCTGTGGGCACTGCCACCATGACCTGCCTAACAAAGGTCTTTAGTCTGGGCTGTGAATGTCTGGTCAGTGATAAGAGTACATGCCTAGCTAGCCATGTTCAAGGCCCTGAATTTGATCCTCAGCTCTACAAACAAAATTAAAAATAAAAACTTAAATCTTTAAAAATAAATAAAATAGGGGCTGGAGAGATGGCTCAGAGGTTAAGAGCACTGACTGCTCTTGCAGAGGACCTGGGTTCGATTCCCAGCACCCATTCAGCAGCTATGAACCTGCACTCACATACATGCAGGTAATACACTCATACACATAAAATAAAAATAATAAAATATTTTAAAAAATAAAAATAAATAAAATAAAATAATAAAAAATTTTAAAGAAGACTTTCAATTTCTGAGAAATTCATAAATACATAGCATTTTCACATATTAACTTGGAAAAATAGACCAAAATTTTAGGTACACTGTCTTGGTCTGGTTTCTTTTGTCATTATTGAATGTAATAATTGGTAAATTATATAAAGAAGTGGATAATTAATAAAGAACAGAGTTGTAGCTGGGCATGGTGGCACATACCTGTAACCCAGCACTTGAGAGGTAAAGGCAGGAAAATCAAGAGTTCAAGGTCATTTTTGGCTACATAGCAAGTTCAAGGCCAGGTTCAGTCCTCAAGCTTAACACCAAGTTCAAGGACAGGAAACCCTGCCACCATAAATTATAAACACACACACATACATATAAGATACACACAGAGGAAGTTCAAGGATATGAAACCCTGCCACCATAAATTATAAACACACACACATACATATAAGATACACACAGAGGAAGGTTCCAGGTTTATTCAGTGAACAGTTCTGCAGCTTGGGATGTCTAGAGCATGGTACTGGCTTCTGCAGAAGACATCAGGAGACAGTATGCATGGCAACCTAGGTGTCTATTTTTATAAAACCATTAATGCTGTCCTAGTGAAATTGTCTGAGGTCTAGAAATACCCAGAAGTAAATTCCTTAAAAAGCAAAATTCTTAAGTTGTCTTTCAGGAAAAGTTCCCAGAATTGGCCCAAGGACTGGAACATGCTGCCTTGAAAAGGTATGGTGATCATTTATGTCTGATCAAAAGAACCCTAAAATTCCCCTTCTTTAGTCCAGTCAACAAGCAGCTGCTCCCTCTCACAGCCTATAAATTGCCCTAACTGATCAAGGAGGCAAATTTGAGCTGTTTTAGCTCCTGGCTTACTTGCCAATGACTACATGGTAAGGCTTTTTCTTTTTGTAAAAGCCCAGTGCCATGGTAGTGACCTCTATGTGTCTCCAGTTGCAAGCGCTTGCTCAGTGTCAAAAGGGGTCCCCAACCTCATGACCTCATTTAACCCTAATTTCCTTCCAAGGGCCCACTTTCAAAATCCACAATATATGACTTTAGGAATTAAGTTCTCTAAACAGGAATTCTAAAGGACATACCCAAACTATAACACACACTATTCCTCAAGCTTGATACCAAGATGAACCAGTACTCCTGCCTAGATTCCTAATCTTTAAATGCTGGTAAGAGTCTACAGACACAGGTCATGTTCGAGAGAACCTTCTCCCTGGATACTCACTACAAGTCAATATATACAAAAACTACTTCCATTTTCCCATACCTGAATGAAACAAACAAAACAGAGTAGAAGATCTCTCCCTCTCATTTAATTTTGAAAGCTGAAATTTTGTTGGCGGATAGAGTTCAAAGCACACAGTGCATACACATGTGCATAAGCACATACACACATACGCACACAGCAGAACCCTACCCAGATGGAAGTGATTTTTAAATATTCCAGAGGGCTGGGATTGCAAATGTGAATGATCACTTATGGCTTCAAAAGTATTTTTTTTACAAAAACTTTATTGAGAATTTCATACATGCATATAAAGTATTTTGATCAAATCCATGCCCACTCCCTCCCCTCTGAAGAAGTAACCCTAAAATCTTTTAAGGATTAGAGAAAAGCTCCCAAATATTTTCACATTTTTGGCCTTTGGAACAGAGTATGTGCTAACAGGCCCAAGGACATTTTGACTTTTAGCTAAGAAACTGGCTACATTTCTTTAGGGTCTTTTTACCCTAACTGCCTAGCCAGTTCCTACCTCCTATTCTTATCACGCCATCCTCTGAAGAGGTTACCTAAATTGCCAGTAGGGAACACAACAGAAAAGTAACTAGAACACTCTGTCTCAAAAAATACGGTGGAAAGTAATTGGACACTGGGTGTCAACTTTTGGCCTCTACTCACACATGCATACATGTGCACACTCACCCATTTGCGCACATAGCCGCATGAACACATATATGTGTACACACACACACACACTCAAATTGTAGTTAATTAGGAGGAAAATTATTTTTTCTTCTCTGCATAATTTCCTTATTCATTTAGCAAACATCATCCAAGGCTAATTAAGGTATAAACATAATTTTTAAATCCTATGGCTTTACTTAGAGACGGATGTCTATAAAGCCCTTACTCCTTTAACTAGGTAGCATTTGTATGTCCTGTGGGTCTAGGTCTGGAAACTGAAACCATGTAATATATTGCTTATCCATTTAGGTTCTTCTTATATATTACTTATATATGTGGGAGGGAAATATATTTTTGCTTCATATTTCCTATGCTCATGGTTGAGGCCCCTACAACTTTTGTTACAGAGAAACCCATACAAACTTACTTATTACAAGTTTTCTATGAAAGAGGAAATGAAAACTCCCAGGCAGCAGGAAATGAGTAAACCTGTGTATTTTTTTATGCTAGGTTTAATGAAAATGTCATAGAGAAGTACAATTGGATTAAAAGCAAGATCTAACAAAAGAAAAGATGCTCAGAACGTCCTGTTTGGTCTTCTCAGGCTCCATGTCTTCAGAAACAAGGATGTTCTTTTCCTTGGGTACAGGAGCACCCCTCCAAGTAAGGGTCTTAGGACACTGCACAGAAGTCAGAAAATCCTTCTAGGTTTCATGATCTTCAGAGAGGCATCAAGGGAAGGGAAGAGTAGCCTCCAAACTCTGAAGTTATCTCGGATACTAAGGGTGTACTTGAGGGATAGTATGTCCCAAATTCCATTACTGCCAGATAAAGAAAGTAGTGGTCCTCTTTAAAAAATAAACAGAAATGAAAATTAGACTGGGTTAGCACCCAGCCACCCAGCTTGCATTGTTTCTCTTACCTTTGTTTTACATGTAGCTTAAGAAGTCGGACTCTTAAACGGCTTTTTTCAAAGGCTACTCTGGGTTTTACTTTCTTCACTGGCTCCTAAAGAAACTCCCCCTTGGCCCAGGAAGAACGGACCAACTCATAGCTTTCCTTTGTGTACAGTTCTCTCCTCCTGCTGTCCCTCCCCCACTGCTCAAACTTTGCTTTTGAAGGCATCCTTAACTTTAGAAAACCTGGGCCATGTCTCTGCTTTCTCCAATGCAGAACAATAGAGGTGATGGGCCCTGTGGGAGACAGAAAGGCAGGAAGTGGGATTCCTTTGGATACTTGAAGGTATTGATAAAGTTCACCAGACTCAAGCTAACAAATAAAAAAATGTAAAGCCACAAAGTTCATTGTTCTAGTTTGTTTCTCCATTGCTGTGACAAAATACTCTGACCAATACCAATTTGGGGAGGAAAGGGTTTATTCAGCTTACACCTCCCGGGCACAGTTCATCAGGGAGCCCAAGGTAGGAACTCAGGGGAGGAACCTGGAAGCAGGAGCTGGAGCACAGGCCATGGAGGAACTGCTCACTGGCTTGCTCCCCCAGCCCCTGCTCAGCCTGCTTTCTTATGCAACACAAGCCCACTTGCCCAGGGGTGGCACCACCCACAGTGGGCTGGGCCCTCCCACATCACTCAACAAACAAGAAGATGCCCCATGGACATGGCCACAGGCCAGCCTATGGAGGAAATTCCCCAAATGAGGCTCCCTCAACCCAGATGTGTCAAGTTGACACTAAAGCTATCCAGCACAGTCATTCTACCAGATCCTTTGTGCAGTCAGTGGAGTAAGGGTTTGGAGGACTTTAGAGGATGAGTGTTGGAGAACGAGGTAATTTTTAAAGTCTTCCTTAGGATACTTAATGAAGGCTCTGCATAAATTTTCCAGATACTTGAAACTATTAACAGAAACTATACCCAAGAAAAGCTGTTAGTGTTTGCTTACTAGACAAAAATGGAGCAATGAATGAATTACAGTTAAGCGAGGGAAAGTCACTATAATAGTGACTTTCATAATGGTTAGAAAGCTAAGTCTGTAAATGCTGCTTCGTAAGAAATCAGAGAGACTTTGGCAGAAATCTCTCTTTTTTTTTTTTTTGGT
>NW_008338116.1:301136-312703 GCF_000622305.1 Nannospalax galili
GTAGCCCCAGGGCCTGGAACTCACTATTGTGGACCAGGCTGGCTTTGAACTCACAGAGATCTGCCTGCCTCTGCCTCCCAAGTGCTGGAATTAAAGGCATGTGCCACCACTCCTGCCCCAGAAATCTCTATTTTTAAATCAGCCTACAGTTTCATTACAGATAGATAAGACATTTACTCTCCCAATTTTCCTATCAGCAAATAATCAGTTTCTTACAAGATTCTTTTTGTGGACCAGGCTGGCTTTGAACTCACAGAGATCTGCCTGCCTCTGCCTCCCAAGTGCTGGAATTAAAGGCATGTGCCACCACTCCTGCCCCAGAAATCTCTATTTTTAAATCAGCCTACAGTTTCATTACAGATAGATAAGACATTTACTCTCCCAATTTTCCTATCAGCAAATAATCAGTTTCTTACAAGATTCTTTTGGCGTTGTTTCTGGGCCTTTGCTAGACATGGCTCATCAGGTGCAGGGATTTTGAATGGGAATACATCTACCAACCTGCTTCCTCAGAGCCAACTCTGCTCCAGTAAGCTTAAGGCTAACACTCAGTGGCTGTTGTTTTTGTTGGATCCTGATTTTAAAAAATTCATTCAAACTAGGTGGCACAAGCCTATATTTCCAACTTTTCAGGAGTATGAGGTAGGATAGAGAATTTGAGATAATCTGGGCAACATAAAAGAGACTTCAGTTTAAAAAAAATAATCATTCAAACCTATCATCTCCTTTCTTTAAAAACAATTGTGTGTGAGAGAGAGAGAGGGGTGGGGGACACATTTGCTCAATTACTTCACCTTATTTTTAAATTTTTTTTTAGTTTATTAATTTTATTTTATGTGTATGCGTATATTGCCTGCATGTAGGTAAGTGCACCCGTATTGTGCAATGCCCGTGGAGGTCAGAAGAGGCTGTTGGATCCCCTGGGACTGGAGTTACGGACAGTTGTTAGCTGCCACGCAGGTGCTGGGATTCAAACCCGGGTCTTCTGCAAGGACAACCAGTGTTCTTAATGACTGAGCCATCTCTGCAGCCCTTATTTTTAAAAAACTTTTTGGTCTTTTAAATTTTTATGTGTATGAGTGTTGTGTCTACATGTATGTAAGTGCAGTGGTGTCATGCAGTGCTCAGGGAGGACAGAAGATGGTGTCAAATCCCCATGTGGGAGCTGGGATTTGAACTCAGGTCCTCTGAAAGAACTGCCAGTGCTCTTGTACACTGAGTCACCTCTCCAGCACCTTTTTGAGACAGGTTATGCTGTAGCTATAGCCTGGAACTTGCTATGTAGACTAGGCTGCCCTCAATCTCACAGAGATACACCTGCCTCTACCTCTCAAGTGCTGAGATTAAAGGTCTGCACCACCACGGCCGGCTTCACCTTATTTTTTTTTTAGATATATCTGAATCTAGAGCTCACTGATTGACTAGACTGGCTGACCAACAAGCCCCCAGGGATCAGTCTGTCTCGGCTCCACCAGCACTAGGACTACAGACATGGGACATACACACAGACACACACACAGACACACACACAGACACACACACACACACACACACACACACTTTTTACCTGGGTGGAAGGAATCAGAACACAGGTCCTCATGCTTGACAAGCATGCTTTATCCACTGAACCATGCCACCTAGCTCCCCTACAATCTCCTTTCTTTTTCTTTTTTGAGACAGGGTCTCCCTGAAGCCCCAGCTGTCCTGGGAACGCACTATGTAGACCAGGCTGGCCTGGAACTCACAGAGATCTGCCTGCCTCTGCCTCCCCAGTACTGGGTCTAAAGGCATGTGGCACAGTTGCCTGTCTAAAGAATGACTGAACTGGGAAATTGAAACACAGAAAGAGTCTCAATATGAATTAACTATTACATTGGCTCTAGTTCTTCTACCGCTACATTGGGAGGAAGACGCCAATGATACTGGTGAAAGGGGAGGGTTGTGCTACCACCCTTCACATTGCCACCCTGTTCAGAAAGCAGAGGCATTACATTCATTCCAAAACATAGAACTAACATAGATCACATTTGAGGCATCAATACAAGTACACATAATGAGCATTCTCCTCTGCATTCTGTCATTACAAGAGTTGTTGTTATTACAAACAAATGCTCTTTACATGGACATAATTGTATTAATATTATTTTTTACCTTCCTTCCTTTTGACTCTAGACCAGAATTAGTTTGTCTTTGTGTAAATTCTACTAGTAAGAGGCAAATCCTTTCACTGGAAGAAAATCTTGCTCCAAGTATTCCACACTCAGCTGCTGAATACAAAGAACTAGCTGGAAACGATGCAAAGACAGTATTTTAGTTCAATGCAGCTAATTCCAGATATGCACATGGGTGGGTTTAGATTGCAGAGCAGCAGCAACATTCTATGGAAGATCTATTCTTTCATGGAATAATTTCCCTCCTGCCTCCTAAGCTTCCAAATAAGCATCCAGCTTGGTTTTCTTCTCTAGCAAATGACATCCACATGGAAGAATCACTTTTTAGCAACATAGACACGTCATGTGATTTTTAAAAGCAAAATGTCAGGTGAAGCAGCAATTCATCGTACACAGATTTTTGTCTTTTAAGAAAGCTAGTTCCCGCAAGATCCCTAGCAAACCTACCACCTCACGACACGCACGGCATGCTGCGTGTTTGTCTGCACCTCTACAGCATGCCAGAAGCAGCAGCCGTCATCTTCCTGGACTGCCTTTGAAGTTGTGATGTTTCTGTACTTCAAAGAGGCACCAAGACAAAGATAGGAATGAGGAGACTGGGGCTTGTTCCCTAATCCAGAAATGGTAGACACATGTTATGAGCCTAAATGGTTTTCTGTTACTGTCAAAATCTGTCACCAAGAGATTAAAAGTGGTTGAAGCACATTGTATTAATATCGTCTGTTAGTGAAAGGCATAAACAATTAGCAATGAAATCTCTATGCTAAGTGGCTAGTCTATACTCTGTAATAAGCACGGAGGAAACACATAACAGACTCCTTGCTGAAATTGCTTCCAATGTACGGCCACCGCCCTTTCTTGCGTCATTCTCCAGACTTTACCGTCATCAGATGAACCTTCTGTTTATTCAGATTCCATGGACAGAAGCTCCCAGGCAATGTAATAATCAGCATTTCCGAATAAGATTTATACATTCAAATGAGTCAGGAAGTTGACTTCACTGTTTAGTACAATTTTCTATATTAAAAAGGTCTGACAAAGTCTTTAATCTTTTAACAACTTACGAAGTAAGCAGTAACCAGGACGCAAAGCTAAAAGAAATCCTGCAACAGGTCTTAAGAAAATCGTGCAGAGCCCACCAGACATTAAGTAAATACTTTGCTTCTGTTTTCTAGTCCCTTTTTGTTTGGTTACCATGGTGACCTGTTTTTGTGGGGGTAACTTGGAATGTATAAGAATTTGTTGCAATTAGATGCCTGTGTCCTATTGGTCAGTATGATAGGCATAGTAAAACTATAAGGAAAGAAAAGGGGAGGATAGACAGTGGTGAATGTGGACAAAGCCAATGTGTGCAGGGGAAAAATTAAGCTCACTTTCTTTCCAAACTCTGTCTTCAGAGTTGGTCCAAGTAAAGGTCTCCATATCCTCCAGACTATGGTTACGTTCCATGACTTCTAGCTTGTGGTTTCTCCCTTCCTGACCTTCTGAGCCACTCCTTAGCCACACACACATACTGCACTTCACTTTACTTTGTTATTCTTTGTTTTTTGATATGTCATATCCCTTTATGAGCCTACTAAAATCCTTCACAGCAGGGACGACATCTTCTGTTGCTGAGACAGTAAAGTGGAGAAACCCTGGAAGCGAATTAGATGTAGTTAATTGTGGTCTTGATTCAGAAACCAATTAGTTGTACAACATTTAGATAAGTCCCATTAACCCACTGAGCTTCTGTTTCCATACTATAAGGCTTTTGTCCTCTAAAGGTATTATAATTAAGCCAGGCATTGTGGCACACAGATACAATCCAAGTACTTGGAAGACTGAGGCAGAAGAATTACGAATTCCAGGTCAGCCTGGACTACATAATGAGACCGTGTTTCAAAAAAAAAAAAATTACAATTAGATTTTTTTTTTATATTGTCTAGAGTGTTCTACCTATGATATGTGTTTATTATTATATCTTGAGTTCAAGTGACTTTTTTCAAAGTCTGTCTCAGGTAATACTAAACACACGGAAGATTAAGATAACTTGAATACTCAGGAGACATGATCACTTTGATATGGGTTCTCAGGCTATAAATTTCAGACAGTCCAGGCATGGTGGTGTTACAGACCCCAGGACTACCAAAGAAAGACCACCAGACTCAATTTAAATCGAGATAAAAGATTTTATTCAAGCTAGCTTGGACTGCAGTCACAGTATCTGATTAGAGTGCTACAGCGGGGAGGGGGAGGGAAGGGGACCTTTTAAAGCCAAAACCTCATAAAGGAATGTTGACAAGGTGGTCCCCGAATAACAGGGTGGAGGGTGATCTCAGGCTACAGTATGTCAAGGTGCCCTAAAATAGCAAAACAAGCAAGTTACAGGAGCCAGAATCGGCAGTTAGTCATATTATAATAATTTTGTTTTCTATATGTCTAGAGAGCAAGTGACCGCAGCAGCGATCTCCTGGGAGGAAAAGGGAGAAGGGGGTCAGGGCTTCTGAAAACAATCCTTGAGCTGGAAATACACTATGGCTAAGCTTCTAAGATGGCTACTTTGTGGAACCCTCCTCCTTGGCCCCCTCCCCCGGACTCCCTAGACCCCTGCCCCTATTTAGGACTAACTGCTCTTTTCGCTTCTGTAAATCGCTTGGCTTGAGGGAACCAGAGGGACAAACTGCACCGTCTCCATTTTGACTGCTGATTCCTCCATTTTTGTGATGTCTCATGGTCATAGACTAGGCAAGCCCAAGCATGTCCAGGGGGCCTGGGCAGGTTTGAGGCCTTATAAGGAATAAACAGGGTCCTCCAGCCCTGAAGATAACAGTCAGCACATTAGCATATTCCACAGCCCTTAGGGCAGCTCCCACCAATGAGAGGCCTCCAAGACTGTAACCAATCAATTCAAAAGTATGTTGGCACATGGGCTCTTTGGACCAATCAAAATATAACTCTGTCGTTCCCCTCCTCCCTTTGTCTGAAACCTATGAAAAGCTCCCTCCCCCTGCAATCAGGGCTCTCAGACAGGCCTGCCACATTAGTTTGGTCTGAGAGTCTGAGCTTAAGCAGGAATAAAGACTCTTTGTTCTTGCATGCTCTCTGGACTCCATGGTAATTCTTGGGGATCTGTTCCCTGGGCACAACAACTTTATCCAAAATGGGGTCAGTTTGGTCAGTACAGTGGCACACGTTTGTAGTCCCAGCACTTGGGGGACAGAGGCAGGAGGATCTCTGTGAGTTCAAGGCCAGCCTGGTCTGTGTAGCGCCAGCTGGCGCTACAGGGAAACCCTGTTTCAAAAAAGAAAACAACAACAACAACAACAAAATGGGCTGGAAAGATGGCTCAGCAGTTAAGAACACTGGTTGTTTTTGCAGAAGACCCGAGTTTGAATCCCAGCACCCAATATGGCAGCTAACAACTGTCTGTAACTCCAGTCGCAGGGGATCTGACAGCCTCTTCTGACCCCCACGGACATTGCATGACATGGGTGCACTTACCTACATGCAGGCAATACACACATACACATAAAATAAAAACAATAAATAAAATTTTAAAAAAATTTCAGGCAGACTGAAGGTGGAGTAGCTCCAAGATAAAGAGGAGGTAAGTCAGATGCCTGGAGTTGTACTTGCAAAGAAAAGGAAGTAACAGTATCTGTATATGCTTAAAGACCTGCTTAGCCTTTAGTACCACAAGACTCTTGAGAAAACAAAGCAGTCACTACCATGTCTCACCTAGATACAAAGACTCAAAACTACAGAGTTGTTTACTTAAAATATACTCACTGCTTTCCTTATAAAGCATATCTATTGAAGTTTAGACCTATCACTAGATATATCAAATGGGTTCAAATCTCAGGCCACTGTTTACTGTCCAAAGATTATCTAAATTCTCTTCCACAGTAATCATGCCGGGTGTTTTAAGCCCTTCTGCAGCCTGAGGTTATCCTCTGAGGTTATTTCAACACCTCCAAGAATAAAAAGCTTACTATACTCCAAAGCCATGTTCAGGCAGCTCTAAGTTATATAATTCTTCCTGATATTAAAACCAAATTCTTCCTGTGGGCTATTACTATATATTGGTCCCACACTGGAATTGTTGTCTTGACAATACTTAAAATTATCTCCCCATGAGTATACATCAGTTCCCTCAAGTCCTTCTTCAAGAGGCATCCCAAACTAAACACAGTTCTCCTCTTTGACTGACTACTAAAGTGCTGCCTCAATAACTAATCCAGCTAGCATGGCTATATCCTAATTAGG
Source organism: Nannospalax galili (assembly GCF_000622305.1). NCBI lineage: Eukaryota > Metazoa > Chordata > Mammalia > Rodentia > Spalacidae > Nannospalax > Nannospalax galili. Next base: position 307,556 of record NW_008338116.1, read on the forward strand.
GATATATCCTGGAAATTTATTACTAAATTAGACATCTTTGACCTTCAGAAGCAGAATGGTTTACAAGAGGAACTAGGAATATTAGCAAATACGTTTAACAAAAAGGCTGATGGAGCCAGGCATGGTGGCACACATCTTTAATCCCAGCACTTGGGAGGCAGAGGTAAGCAGATCTCTGTGAGTTCCAGGCCAACTGAGGCTACAGGAAGACCCTGTCTGAAAAAGACAAAAAGAAAAAAAAAAAAAAATTGGGGCTTAGCTGTTAAGAGCACTGGCTGCTCCTGTAGAGGACCCAGATTTAGTTTCCAGCAGCCACACGGCAGCTAACTACCATCCATAACTCCAGTTCCAGGGAATCCAATGCCTTCTTCTGGCCTCTACAGGCATTGCATGCACATGGTGCACTTACGTGCATGCAGGCAAAACACTCAGGCATATAAAATAAAAATAAATTTAAAAAAAATTTTAATTACATATTAAGGCCAGGCATGGTGGTGCATACCTTTAATCGCAGCACTCGGGGTAAGTGGATCTTTGCGAGTACAAGGCCAGTCTAGCATACATAGTAAGTTCCAGGCCAGCCAAGGCTACACAGTGAGACCCTGCCTCAAAAACAAGATAAAGTGTATTAATCTGGGTGTGGGAGTGCATGCCTGTAATTCCAGCTGTCTGAGAGCCTGAGGTAAGAGGAAGGGCTGGAGCCGAGGAACTGGAGTCTAGCTTTTCTTTTTTTTCTAAATATTTTATTTATTATTTTTATTTTATGTGTAAGAGTATAATTCCTCACATGTAGGAGGGTGCACCACCCGTGTCATGCAATGCCCATGGAGGTCAGAAGAGGGTGTCGCATCCCCTGGAACTGGAGTTACAGATGGTTACTAGCTGCCATGTGGGAGTTGGGAATTGAGCTCTAGTCCTCTACAAAAGACAGCCAGTGCCTTAATGGCTGAGTCATCTCTCCAGCCTGAGACTAGCTTTTTTTTTTTTTTTTTTGGTCTTTTCAAGACAGGGTCTCCCTATAGCCCCAGCTGTCCTGGATTCACTATGGAGACCAGGCTGGCCCCGAACTCACAGAGATCCACCTGCTTCTGCCCCCTGAGTGCTGGAATTAAAGGTGTGTGCCACCACACCCAGCTGAGACAAACTTTCCTTAAAAGGAAAAAACGGTTTATTGGTTGGAAAAAGCAGGAAGAAGAGGAACAAAGTTAAATGTTTAAAGAAACAAATATTAGAAAATTCACTAAACATTCGGATAAAACTATTTCTACTGTGTTTGCATTCTTGATATTTGTCAGACCGTGACAGTAATAAACACATGAAGATAACCTTTTTGCATGCCAGTAAAGTGAAAAGTAATGAAAAAAATGTATACTCTTTTTTCTTTCTAAATATTTTATTATTTTTTATTGTATTTTTATGTGTATGCCTGTATTGCCTGAATGTAGGTAAGTGCACCCATGTCATGCAATGCCTGCGGAGGACAGAAGAGGCTGTCAGATCCCCTGGAACTGGAGTTACGGACAGTTGTTAGCTGCCATGTGGGTGCTGGGATTAAATATTATTAAAATAAATTTTTTATTAAGTTTTTGTGTATTTCATACAGAAAATCATCTTTATTCCCCCTTCCCCTTTGGCACCCTCCCATCGTTCCCCAACTGGGGCTCATACATTCTACCATTTGTGTTAAGGCCTATCATGTAAAGTTAGTGTCCCCAGATGTCCCTCAGTGCAAGTTCATCCACTGAGATCTACTCACCTGTCTAGAGTACCTCCCTTTAAGAAGATCAGCAATCAGCTGCCAATAATTCTTCCACTAAGATTGGGGCCTGATGCTCATTTCCACAGTTCTGTGCTGGGTTTTTGTTTCCTTAAGTTTGTATGGGTCTTGTACGTGCTGACACCGTTGCTGTAGGTTTATATGAGAAGAGTCCCAGGAGCCTGTAGGACTATTTCCGTATGGTCATACACGTCCTCCCTAGCTCTTGCAATCTTCCTGCTCCCTCTTCAGCAATGGTCCCTGAGCCAAGTATCCCAGTTACCACCTATCAAAGAAGCTTCTTTCTCAACAGAGATAATTACAAAGTTCCACAACTGGTCACACACAGAGATTGCCTAAGTCTAAATGGCACATCTAGGCTGCAACCTCTACACCCAAGGCTCACGGAAAATAGACTGAGGGATGAAGAGAACACTTATGCATCATTCAGTTCTCATCAACGAAGCTCCCTCATGCAACAGAGGGCCAGGAACACAAAAGGTCACAAATGGCCAAAGCACAGAGAATAAGAGTTTGCAGAGTGTGGGTCTTTTAACAGGACTCCTATATCAGAATTTATATTTTTATAAATATCATCTTTTGTGGCTGGACAGATGGCTCAGCCTTTAAGAATACTGGTCGTTCTTGCAGAAGACCCAGGTTCGAATCCCAGCACCCACATGGCAGCTAACAACTGTCCATAACTCCAGTCCCAGGGCATCTGACAGCCTCCTCTGACCTCCGCGGGCATTGCACGACATGGGTGCACTTACCTACTTGCAGGTAATACACACATACACATAAAAAAAATCGCCCACACCCAGATGCGCCTGCTTCCTCTCCGTCAGAAGAAGGCCCACTTGATGGAGATCCAGGTGAACGAGGGCACTGTAGCTGAGAAACTAGACTGGGCCCGGGAAAGGCTGGAACAGCAAGTCCCTGTGAACCAGGTGTTTGGGCAGGATGAAATGATTGATGTCATCGGGGTGACCAAAGGCAAAGGCTACAAAGGGGTCACCAGCCACTGGCACACCAAGAAGCTGCCCCGTAAGACCCACCGAGGCCTGCGCAAGGTTGCTTGTATTGGAGCCTGGCACCCTGCCCGTGTGGCCTTCTCTGTGGCTCGAGCTGGGCAGAAAGGCTACCATCATCGCACAGAGATCAACAAGAAGATTTACAAGATTGGACAGGGCTACCTTATCAAGGATGGCAAGCTGATCAAGAACAATGCCTCTACCGACTGTGACCTCTCCGACAAGAGCATCAACCCCTTGGGTGGCTTTGTCCATTATGGTGAGGTGACCAATGACTTCGTCATGCTGAAAGGCTGTGTGGTGGGAACCAAGAAACGAGTGCTCACCCTCCGTAAGGTGAGGTTGGGTGGCCTTCCAGGATCATGTCACCAGGAGCCTCACCCCTTTTGAGGGAGAGCTGTCCCATAGTTCATGGGGAAGGATGCAGCTTTGAGGTTCTGAGGAGGAAGTGCCTGTTTCCTTAGTACAAAAATGAATCCTGCTCATCCTGATGTACTGACTGGGTCAGGGTTCAGTCTGCAGTGGAAATAAATAAAAAATTTTTGAAAATTATCTTTTGGAGGGGTCTTTTTGAGACAAGGTAGCCCCAGCTAGCCTGGAACTCACTGTGTAAAATGCTACTGATGGACCTCTAGGCTAGTTCCATTTCTTAGGTATTGTGAATAGCAGCAATGAACATGGGTATGCGAACTTCTCTGTGGAGGAATTAGAGTCCTTTCAATGTATGCCCAGAAGTAGAAACCAACTGGTTTTTGGTTTTTTATTTTTTTGGTTTTTTTGTCTTTTTGAGACAGGGTCTCCCTGTAGCCCCAGCTGTCCTGGAACTCACTATGTGGACCAGGCTGGCCTTGAACTCACAGAGATCCGCCGGCCTGTGCCTCCAGAGTGCTGGGATTAAAGGCCTGCGCCACCACACCCGGCCGAAACCAACTGTTTTTTAAACATGTGTAGACAGAGCATCTTTTTTGTTTTAAAATGTGTAATTGAGTTATGCAGGATTAGGCTTCACTATGGTATTTTTCAAACAGTTTGTTTCCCTTGCTTCCCCTCTTCCCTATTCCCCCTCCTGCTGACGGCCCCTCCCACCTTGAACCCTCCCCTCCCCCATAACCTGCTTTCTGCTTTCAAGCCACTTGTGCCCCTTCCCCAACACCTTTTTCTCCTCATAGGATCTTCTTTCTACTCCCACAGCCTATACCCACTCTCACGCCCACTTAAATACAAAAATACAAATACTCTAAACTAGGATCCTTATATAAGAAAGAACATGTGATTTTTTTTCTGAGTTACCTCACTTAATATAATACTTTCCAGATTCACCCATTTTCCTGCAAATGTCATGACTTCACTTTACAGATGAATAAAATTCCATTGTGTAATAAATTGAATAAATGAATAAAATTCTATTTACTCAGAGGGACAGAGTGTTTTTAAAATGGCAACACTCTCATAGCTACGTGATTTCTTTTTTTGCATTTTATTAGATTTTCAATCAGAAGGGAAAGACACATTGTCTGAAGATGTTCTACGTGCCTAGGGAAAACAGCACAAAACAATATATGTTTCCATGGCTGTTTAGTATTTCTTTTTTTTTTTTTTTTTTTTTTTTTTTTTTTTTTCTAAAAAAAAAAAAAAAAAATGGTGCTGGTCTAGAACTCACCATGTAGACCAGACTGACCTTGAACTCACAGAAATCCACCTGCTTCTGCCTCCTGAGTGCTGGGATTAAAGACATGTATTAGTATTCTAAAAACAAACATATTATTTTTTTCAAAATAACTCTGAACTGTTAATTCTATTAGTGGTATGATTCAGAGCTTTCAAAATATGTAACTATATCAGTGATTATACAGATTATGACTCTATAGCATTAATAACAAAAAGTATTATTAACTAATCAGGATGTGCTTTTTGAAACAATTATTCATATTTGTTGATGTATTTCCTCTTCTTAATCAAAGCATTAATTCAAGAACTAAAAGTCCCAGATGCTGAGGTAAACCTGAACAACATGGTTCTTGACCTCATGGAGATCTCATTGTATGGGGAGCAATAGAGTGGATCAAAATGGTTCAAATTCTGGGGCTGAGGAGATGGCTCAGTCGGCATGGTGCCTGCTTCCCAAGCATAAGGACCTGAGCTTGAATTCACAGCACCCATGTAGAGTCGTATGTGATTTTATTACAAAAAAGAATGAGAGCCAGGCATGGTGGCACACGCACATGGGAGGCAGAGGTAGGTGGATCTTTGTGAGTTTGAGGCCAGCCTGGTCTACATAGTGAGTTCCAGGACAGCTGGTGCTACAGGGAGACCCTGTCTCAAAAAGACCAAAAAGAAAAAGAATGAGAAAATTTCTCA
>NW_008338116.1:312808-328149 GCF_000622305.1 Nannospalax galili
GAATGAGAAAATTTCTCATATCTGCATACTTTCAAGTGTAAGAATGAAAATTTTTAACGTATTCTCCATTTTTGTAAAGAAGGATTTGGAGGGGTTTTGTTGTAAATATTTAAATTTAATACCTTTGTTCACAAGAACAACTGATTGATATAAAGGAAAACAAATTTCCAAAAAAATGAATAATTAATATTTAAAAATAAAAGTTGTAGTTTAGTTATGGTCAATGATTCAGTTCTATTTATTTTTGAGGTATGCTCCGTTTAACCACTGCAGCAATCAAAGGCATCAAAATAAACTAAACTTTGACACACTACATTAAAAAATGTTAATGTCATTTTTAAATGTGATTTTAAAGTACATTACAAAAATAAGTTATCTGTTTCAACTTTTTGTATTACTAAATAATGTTTTGAATTAATTTATTTTTTTTTCAGTGTTCCAAATGAAACCAGGACTTTGCACGTGCTAAGTAAGCACTCTGTCACTCACCTTGTGGTTTTTCAAGATAGGGTCTCACTATGTAGCTCCGGCTGGACTAACTTCCAATTACAGATCCTCCCACCTCAGCCACCAGAGTCTGGAGACTGCAGGGAAGTGCCACCAGGCCCAACTAAGTTCAACTTTTAAATTTTCATTCTTATAGATATTGTTTTGTGTATGTTTGATCACGTACAAAATCGATAACCATGGCTGAGAAAACGGTTCAATGAGTAAAGTATTTGCTGCACAAGTGTAAAGATAAGAGTTGAAACCCGAGAAACTACAAAAAGTTGGGTATGGCCGTGCGCGTCTGTGAGTCCAGTGGAATGTTTTGAGTTGTCTTACAGCAAAATTTAGGTTAAGCCCTAGACAATGCTGGAGAAAGGTAATCAATGAAACCATTTGAATCTCAAGACATTACACGGTAGTAGCTATATGTAGGCTAAATGTATTTATTTCAATTCTAATGTGGATTTATCCTCATCACACTTACTATAATATTCAGAGTTGACCACTCAAATAATGTAAGTGGGGGGAAAATGCAGAGCTCCACAGACAACCATGATTCTAGTAAGAAGTCATTTGTAAGGATGAAGAGCCCTGAAGCTCAAGTTCGTTAAACGTGTCATGGTTAGTTCAAAGCACAATCAAGAAATAATGCCTGGTTTGCACCTGTCATATGAAGTAAGGGACACACTAACTTCTCTGTGTAATTATTTTGTTACTTCCCAAATGCATTTAATTCCTGACCAATTAAAAATGCTTCCAGAACAAACCCACTTGGTCATTCCATAAACATTACACATTTGTTTATGAGTCAATTATAGTAAATTACCTGTGTGTACTCCTCTTCATTATGTTAATTGTGCATATCATTACACTTTTTCTGGCTTGGCTGTATTTTAGGGTCTGTCCAGTTAGAGACACTAGCATCAAAACAAGAATTTGGCACATGTTTGGAACTCAGGATCAAATTTAAATATTTTATTGTAAAAACAGGAAAATTACATCTGGTATGGTGGCACATGCCAGTAATCCGAGCCCTCAGGGAGCTGAAGCAAGAGGATCATAAGTTCAAGGCCAGCCTGCGATACACAGCCCCTGTCTGAAAAGAAAACAAAACAAAAAACAGAAAAAATTGTTGCAATACTAGACACAGAAATATATATTTGCTCAAATAATACAGGTTAATAGTGATTGTTTGAATGAATAAATGTATTAATAAATTTATATATTACTTATTGCACAAATGCGCGTGTCTTAATATACAATATGCACGAGCAGAGGTGAAAGGTAACAGCTACAGAAAAGCTGTCATATTAATAGGAACCAGCAAACAGCTTACTTACCGCTCTGGTCTTACGTAGAAAAAAATACTAAGAGGGAAAGTGACAAGTTGAGGAAAGAAATGCGTAGATCCCACTTAAGATGCTTCTCCCAGATCACGCTTCCTTTAAGTGGAGTCCTTCCCTACCCAAGTTTTCATCACTTACTTCCTGGGACAGGGCTTAGTCATTAACCTCAACCAGCACTTCTACCCTCGCTTAACAATCACAGTCACAATGAGAAAAGAGCAAATGCTACTGATTATTTTACAGTATGCATACTGGGATGTGTAAGCTATTCAACAGTTTTAAGGTGGGTGTTTTTTCCTACTGGTTGGATTTAATTAATAGTTGGGACCATTAAATAATTTTTCCAGTGAAAAGCCACACTGTGACCAAAAGAACAAAAACAATCCCACTGAGAAGAAAGTAATGAACTTATAGCGGTGAAGGTAAAGCGGCTTTAGGCACAAAAGACAGAAATATTTAGAGATCACTTTGTCTCTGTCTTTTCTACCACACAGATCCAAACAGTGCTACGCTTATGTTGTTTTCCTGCGCTTTGCACATACTGAAAACTTTCATTTTGAGTTTCTATTTCCTAGAAGTGGGGTGAGGGGGGAAAACCTGGTTATTATTCCTAAACCCATTGAAATTGCATTGGTGGCATCAAAATGGATTTTTTTTAAAGCAGGATGTTGGAGTGATGATAAAGCAGCCGCTCTGCAACCAACGAAAGCAAAAATTAATAAGAGACCTTAGCGAAAGAAAGACTATTGGTTTTGCACACCCAGAGCAAATTGGCTGGATTTAGACGAGCACACTTTGATCTTTTCCAGACTAATTACTGCTCTGTGGCTTGACTGCTTTGTGCATGAGGTGCCCTTCATACAAAACCGAAACTGCTATGCTACACAGCTGTAATACAAATGGAAATTTGACGTTCAGTAAACAAAGCATGGCATGGGTCATTCTTTCAGTACAATAACTGCATAATACAATTTTAGAATGTCTTTTGTATACCACAAATATGACACATTTTAAGGCAGTTTTGAACACAGAGTAGGCAGTCAAGGCTGTTTGTAAAGGATAGAGAAATTGTTCCCAACTCTGATCTATAAATACAAATTGAAATAGTTTATTTCAGCACTGTAAAAATGCTGAGGAATTTACATATTTACAAAAATAAATGTGTTCATTTTTAGACAACGATTTTTCACTTGTCTATAAGGTTAATTGGGAGCAAATTTCCTAAGTAGCTGTTTGCAGAAGCAATAATGGTGTTTATTTATCAATCTGGAGTCTGGATTGGTTCCTACAAAGGAATTCAGATTATTTTACACGTAGACTTTATACAAAAATTTAAATACATTTTTTGCAGTGTGGGATCAAACCCAGGGCCATGAACATGCTAATCAAGCACTCCATCACTGAGTTACAGCTTCAGTCCTAAATACATTATTTTACATTAGGATGCTATGTTAATTTTTCCAAAAATATAATGGTTGGACAATATTTTCTTTTTACAATAATATTTTATTTATTATTTGAATTGTATGTGTATGAGTGTATTGCTTGAATGTGTGTAAGTGCACCTGTGTCATGCACTGCCCTCGGAGGTCAGAAGAGATTACTGGATTCCCCTGGAACTGGAGTTATAGATGGTATTAGCCACCATGTGAATGCTGGGAATTGAACCCGGGTCCTCTACAAGACCAGCCAGTGCTCTTAACCCCTGAGCCATCTCTCCAGGCTCCATGAACAATATTTTCAACAGCTAGCAAATAAATTATTTAAGAAACACCATAATTATGAAAACATGAATCCATTTCTGCATTAAAAATATATTTGACACCTATCCGAGCTGTCTTTCTCACAGCGTGACTTTAAGTACTTTCTACAGCAGCCCCTTCCTGTGGGTTCTCTTTTCATCATTTCCCTTGCTCATGATTAGGCACAGTCCTATATACTAAACAGAAAAATCCAGGAAAAAAGCAATAAGGTTTAAGTTGGGCATCGTTATGAGTAGTGTGATGAACTCACACCACCTCATTCCATTTTGTGTCAGTTTAGAAGCCATCTTGGCTTTAAGACCAACTGTCATGGCCAGTAATGTTTGTGTTCAAGTAACCCTTAGCTCATTTAATAATTGCCCCAAAGTGCAAGAGGCACTAGGGCATAAAACACAGGACAAATTCACACTAGTACTATGTGACAATGACGGAGGACATATGGGGAAAAGCATAGCACATGAAGGGTTCAGTTTCATGTATCAGGTATCCACAGGTAGGAGGCAGATTTGAACACATTCCTGCTGTATCTTTAACATGGTTTTGACACGTGCTTTAACAAGTTGTGCAATAAGGTATCAGTAAATGACTGAAAAAAGTGGACCAAGTAATCAAGTATACTGAGAATTAAGTATACATTTGACTCAGTTTGTATTTAAATCAGCTTAACCTTTAGAGCTATAGAACTTTACCTAAATTTTTCCAATATGCACATTTATGCAATGTCAAAAACACGTTTTAGAAAGTCAAAGAATTTTTAATAATTCTTCCATTTAATGCTGAATAAAGAGAAATATTTTATCAAATAAGGCATCTATCAAAAACATTCCTAACTAGACTTAACCAAAAAAAAAAAAATGCGACATGTTTGTATTTTATTGTATCTCAAACTTTTGGTAAAAGTTTGTTAAAAGTGATTCAGAGAATATTGACAATATAGTTCACCTGTTCATTAGAAGTAGCTGTTGACTAGAAACTGTGAAGAAAAGTGTTTAGCCGGGATTTATTGATGGCAAAAACCATAACCACATCAGCACACCAATAAGCATTAATAGCTGGATATAGCGAACTCTTCAGTAGTTTAAGAATACCGCATACCTCCTCCTGGCTCTTACATGTTTTCCAACCCCTCTTCTGCAATGAGTCCTGAGCCCTGGGTGGATAGATTTTAATTCAGGAGTCCTGTCCAAAGACGCACTGTCCAAAGAGCCTGTCTGCAGACTTTTATTCTCCATGCTTTGGCCATTTGTGACCTTTTGTGTTCCTGGCCCTCTGTTGCATGAGGGAGCTTCATTGATGAGAATCAAAAGATGTATTCATGATCTCTTTATCCCTTGTTCTATGTTTCATGAGTTGTAGGTGTAGAGGTTCCACCGTAGATGTGCCACTTAGGCTTGGGCAATTCACAGACAATTTCTGTGTATGACCAATTGTGGAACTCTGTAATAATCTCTGATGAAAAAAAAGCTTCTTTGATGGGTGGTGACTGGGATACTTGTTTGTAAATTTAAGGATCCACAGTAAGAAATTACATTTGTCTAGGGATATGAGATCTTTGGGGTTTTCTCTAAGATCTATGACTTCTGCAGCTATATGTATTTGGGTAGGTTTACAGTATCACTCATGAGTTTCCTCACATTGAGTGGGCTTTAAGTCCAATTAGGTAGCTGTTGATTACCCCGAAGAAAAAAGTGCCACTACTGTACTAATGCTTTTGCTGTGCTACAAACCTACAGCAATGGCATCAACATGTACAAGACCCATGCAAATTCAAGCAGACAATAACCCAACACAGAACTGTGGAAATGAACAGCAGGCTTCAATCTCAGTCGAAGAATTACTAGCAGCTGATTACTGCTGAGTGAGGAAAAGCTGATCTTCTTAAAGGAAGGGACTCTGGATAGGCTGACTAGATCTCAGCGGATGATTTGCACTGAGGGACAAGGGGGACACTAACTTGACATGATAGACCTTAACATAAGTAACAGAATATATGAACTCCAGTGGGGGAATCTATGGGTAGGTGCCAATGGAGAATGAGGTATAAAGTTGATTAAGATGTTCTGTACGGACAGGACATGCTGGTGCATACCTTTAATCCCAGCACTTGGGAGGCAGAGGCAGATGGATTTCTGTGGGTTCAAGGCCAGCCTGATCTACATAGTGAGTTCTAGGCCAGTTGGGGCTACAGGGAGACCCTGTCTCAAAAAGACAACAATTAAAAAAAGATGTTCTGTATGAAATACACAGAAATTCATTAAAAAAAGAATACCATACACTACATGCTGTGCACACTTTCTTACAGTCATTAATTTCTCTTTTTTAATATATATTTTTATTGAATTTTTCTGCATTTCCTTTATCTTCAGAACCCCTCCCCTGTCTGCACCCTCCTATAGCCCCCTCACTGGATTTCATGCATTCTGTCATATATGTTAAGGCCTATCAAGTCAAGTTTGTGTACCTAGGTGTCCCTTGGTGTGAGTTCATCCACTGGAGCCTGGTCAGCCTGTCTAGTGTCACTCCCTTAAAGAAGACCAACTCTCCCTCACCCAGTTGTGATCAGCTGCCAATGGTTCCTCAACTAAAGTTGGGACTTCTAGTTCATTTCCCCAGTTACACTCATTAATTTCTAAATTGCTATATGAATCATATAAATTTTCTGACCATTTTTGCTTTCAAAACTTGGCCAAGGGGCTGGAGAGATGGCTCGGAGGTTAAGAACACTGACTGTTCTTGCAGAAGACCCAAGTTCGAATCCCAGCACCCACATGGCAGCTAACAACTGTCTGTAACTCCAGTTCCAGGGGATCCGACAGCCTCTTCTGTGCTCTGTGGGCACTGCATGACACAAGTGCGCTTACATACATACATGCAGGCCATACACGCATACACATAAAATAAAAATAATAAGTAAAAATTTTTTAAAAGAATATTAAAAAAAAAAAAAACTTGGCCAGATACATCTGATTGCTTTCTAAATGCCTGATGTTGTCTGGTTCATTTACATTTACCAACAGCTCTCCTAAGGGGGCGGTTACCCATTCACAAGAGATCTGAGAGTTCAGCACAATAGATTTTCACAATATGCTTAGGAGCAGCCCAAAGCTGCAGTGCTGAGCACCGTGTAGAAAGGTAGATGAATGCAGAGATAGACCTCAGTCAGGTGAATCGGAGACTAATGTAGAATCTATAGTGCTTTTTACTTCAGCAGCAATCAAAGCCGACCTCTGCAAATTAATCAGCCTGGAAAACACGGAGAATAGACCAAGAATGGAAAAAAGAGGATACTGATTCCAGAAGGCACCTACTAAAAACGAGCATGGAGTGGTATTCTAACATGTGAGTGTTTATTTTTATGAAGTATAAAAAGGATTGGGTTTTTCAGTAATGCTTCTAAGATTATCTTAGAATAGCTCCAAGAAGCACTTTTTTAAAATTTTCATCTGGAGAGAGATGACGAAAAACAAACAACAAACAAACAAACAAAAAGCTTAAATCATTGTTTGCAAAGCCCCTTCTTCGTCCAGGGCGTTAGAGCTTCAGGGTTCTGGGAACTTACTGATAGCTCGTTAAGTGCGTTTTCTTTCCGGAGGTCTTTACATTGTTTCCCTTTCCTGTGCTTTTGTCTCAAACTCTGCCTCCAGACTTGCATGCCATATGCACAGCGACAAGGCATTAGGAGATATCTTATTTTTTCCTTTTCAGAGTATGTGTTCTGATTAAACACTCAAAAGACCCCTTTCACCTCACTTTACTCAAAAGTCAAAAATACATTCATTGAAAAACTATGTTAATTGAGCTAGATTTTTACAGCAAAAAACATAATTTTGGAAAACAGAAATTATATTTTGTTTTTGTTTTGTAGTAGATGCTACTTGCCAAAAAGTTTTCTTAATGATCCTATAAAATACTAAAGAATCCTTTCTGTACAATCAATTATAGCTTTGCGATTGAAAGACTGTTTTTGAATATCAACCCCTAAAAACTATGTTAATTGAGCTAGATTTTTACAGCAAAAAACATAATTTTGGAAAACAGAAATTATATTTTGTTTTTGTTTTGTAGTAGATGCTACTTGCCAAAAAGTTTTCTTAATGATCCTATAAAATACTAAAGAATCCTTTCTGTACAATCAATTATAGCTTTGCGATTGAAAGACTGTTTTTGAATATCAACCCCTGTCCCCCAAATGGTTAGCACTCTAAGCTTGTGCCTTAGAATTGATCAAGTCAAGTCACAGGTTCTGCTTTAAATTAAACACCTAATTACGAGGAAGTCATTCATAAATAGCCATGTATATAAATCAGAATGGAATAATAGGATCTCTACATATGCCCTCCTTTTTCTCCAAGGCTTTGGGACACTTTTTATGCCCTGGAAGAAATTGAAATTTGTCAATTAGCTCATCTGTGACCAGGCATTTTGCTGAGCATGCAAATTGGTCATGACTTTAACCAGCCTATTTTGGTGTGAGAGAACAGAACAGTTGTCATCTGCTTTCTAGAAATGCCCCATAAAGCCACCATGCTCTCTAGGTCCTGTTGCAGCTATTACCAACATTACTTTGCTGCCTTCTGGCAAGGATCTAACTCCATCCAGATACCAGGAAAAAAGTCTCAACCTTTGGGTAAAAAGTGAGTGCTTTCAGAAAATCCCATAAAAAAAATGACTGAACATATAATGGGGCTTTTAACTGCTCCCCAAGACATTTTTCTTCTTCTTAAGGTTGGAGGTCACAACATACTTTTTAAAATGGTTTTAACACTGAGAAGATTAAAGGCATAAACGGCTGAGGCTGGATGGCAAGGCAGCTACCAAAGGCTTCACACCACCACTGTATCGATACTTTCTTTTCATTTCTCTGCATTCAAAAGCTTACAAACAAGGTTTGAAATGTTCAGGATTCATCCAGTGCCAGTGCAGCGCCAGCATGCTCTCACATTCCCTCAGAAAGCGAGGGTGAGGCGCAGAGCTCGGTGCCCTCTGGCCCTAGGAAAGTTATTGCACATTTCGCTTTCCCGTCTGTAAAGTGGGGATAAAGGACAGCTTTGTAGAATAAAGCTTGACAAGGGTGAATGAATGAAATTGTGTCTTCAAATGGCTTGAAGTCAGGCAAAATTTAAGTGGAAAAAAAAATGAAGTACCTTTAACACACTGAGATCTTACATCAAAGCAAAAAGGGCAAAATCTCCTCTTTTTCTCTGAAGAAATTGAGTAGCAGTCCTGTTTATTAAATATGTGTACACGGTTCAATCATAAAAGTTGGGGTGTCTTCCAAGAGCTTATCTCGAATGAAAGACTGTGCTTGGAAGTCCTTGGTAAAGCATAAAGTACTACACTTGTAAGGACAATAGTAGTTGGCAGTAAGTGCTTATCCCATATCAGGCAATGTGAATCAGAGTTTCCTTGAACTACACAAGTTTTATTCCCATTTTTTAAGTGACAAATTTGAGATAGAGACCCTGAGTCACTTGACTATGCTGTCCAGCAAGGAAGGGTGAGCCAGAGAAGCACTGAGGTCAGTCTGACCTCCAAACTCATGCATCTTCCCAAGTACACTATGCAGGGGCTTGTGATTAACAATGCTGCATTTTTCCTGTATTAGGCTCTAGTGGTTTTATCATGACTGGCAATTTATACCTCCAAAAATGTGCATGTTCTAAGTTGAGGCTAGGGAAATGGCTTAGCGGTTAAGAGCACCAGGTGTTGTTGCAGAGAACCCAGGTTCAATTCCTAGCGCCCACATGGTGGCTAACGACCATCCATAACTCCAGTTCCAGGAGATCTGACACCCTCTTCTGACCTCCTCAGGCACTGCATGACATGGGTACACTTAAACACACATGCAGGCAGTACACTCATACACATGAAATAAAAATACTTTCAGGAAGTTGAAACACGGCAAGCTTTCTCTAAGCTGCTTTTCTTCTGCAGCATGTCCTTTTTTTATTTTTAAATTTTTATTTATTTACTCATTATTATTGTTTTGCTTTGCTTTGCTTTAAAGCAAAGTTTCACGTAGCCCAGACTGTCCCTGAACTCACTACATAGTCAAGGCTAGCCTTAAAGATTTGATCCTCTTGCCTCAGACTTCCAAATGATGAGCTTACAGGTATGTGCCAGATAATACCTTTTTTTGTAGAAAAAGAAATAATCATCACACCCTAAAAGAAATCACTCATGTTCTATTTAGTTGTTTATATGAGCGTAGCAAGTGGGACACACCAACCAACTACATCATTACTTGCTAATAGTTAAATTTTAAGTATTTAGTAACTATCAATTAAAAATAAGTTGCTATATGGACTGGAGAGATGGCTTAGCAGTTAAGAGCCTTGCTCTTCCTAGCTCAGTTCCCAGAAACCATGTGTAACTCCAGCTCCTGGAAGATCCAATGCCTCTGGCTCCACAGGCACCTGCACTCACACGCACATACTCACACACAGACACACACATAGATACATAACTTTTTAAATTTTTTAAATAAATCTTTTTTAAAAAATGTTGATTTAGAGACAGTGAGATGGCTCAGAGGGTAAAGGCACTTACCACCAAGCATAATGACCTGAGTTCAATTCAGGGGTCCCACATGTTGAAAGGAGAGAACCAACTTCTATAGGCTGTCCTCTGACCTCCACACATGTGACATGGTACACGCAACCAAGTGTATGCACATATGCACACACACACAAATATAAATAAAATAAATAATAAAAATAATTTAAATGGAAAATTATTTTACATCTATGAACTAGTAGAAAACATTGATGACAGTAGCATTATATTTGTATTCAAATTAGTATATACTTGCCAGATCTACACAGAAATTTCCTAATCTGAAATTTTTCCCATGTGAAAACAATGAATAGCTGAATATTTCATTGAATATTTTTATTTAAGAATTTCTGACTCAAGGCTAGAAATGTAGCCCATGATGAACACCTGCCTAATAGGCTCAAGGCATTGATGTCAGTCTCTAGAACCACAAAAAGGAAAATTTATAAAATTCATGTTCTGCAAACATGATGTTTTGTTTTGTTTTGCTGAAACATGGTCTTGCCTAGGCCTGCCTGGCCTGAAACTCTAGGCACTCTTCCTGCTTCAGATCCTAGAGTAGTAGGACCACCACGCCTGCCTTCAAACACTCAACACTTTGCTATGGTAGCAAGAAGCTCAATTACCACTTTGCAGAAGGAAAATCTGAGATAAAGAAACATAATAAGCTGCAAAACAAAGTATTTTGATTTATTTTAAAAGTTAAGCAGATGAGGGGCTGGAGAGATGGCTCAGTGGTTAAGAGCACTGGCTGCTCTTGCAGAGGACCCAGGTTGGGTTCCCAGCAGCTAACAACCATCAGTAACTCCAGTTACAGGGGATTCAACACCCTCTTCTGACCTCCTTGGGCATTGCACGACACAGGTGCACTTATGTACATGCAGGCCATACACTTGTACACACAAAATAAAATAATAATAATAATAATAATAATAAAATAAAAAATACATGTAAAAAACAGTTAAGCAGATGAAAAACTAACAACCACTTTAGGCTACTTCCAACTTTAAAAACAATCTACAAGAAAAACTAAATTGTAAATATTCATTTACCACAATGTATGCTTCAAAGCATTGTAATTAATTTTGGAGCATAAGCTGAAAACAAAGAACTAAAACTTCAGTACAATAATACGTCTTGCTAAAATGTCGGATTGAGAGTTAAACATTGCATCACAGAACCAAGGAAGCATTTTCTGATGTCAAAATATCTACCTCTTTCTTCCATTATAGTTACTTTGTCTGAAGTTTTGTTGTGTGTGTGTGTTTTGAGATTAGGAACTATGTTTTGAAGAAACTTGGTATGAACTTCGCTAACAATGATCCAAATACGTTTTTGGATTACTCTTTCACGAAATTGCAGCATTTCATGCAAAACGGTACCCACTTTACTACTAAGGTGATTTTTTACTCACCATGAAATGAAAATCTATATCCTACTCTTCCTTGCGTATCTCTTTAAAACTTCAAACCAGAAGAATGAGTCACATTTTGGACCATTTTCTTTTTTAATCTTCTTCACTTTTCTATTCTGTTTCTAAAGGGATACTTAGTCTTAACTAGATTGCAATTTCATTTGAAAAGAATTGAACAGGTTTTCTAGAATGAGTTAAAGATTACCCATTGAGAGTATTTTGGCAGCTACCTTTAAACATGCAAAGATCCGTAAAAATGGTACACCTAGATTTAATACCGATAATACTTGGTTCTTTGAGATAGAAATAATGTAATTGTGATATGGGCAAGAACACTATGTGAGATGGATTTTTCGCCTTTCTATTCAGATAAGCACAATTTTCTTTGTAGATTTTTGCTGCATACAGAATGCTAAAGACATTAGTGAGTGTTTCATATGATGACAACAGAAATATCTGCTTTTGTTTTGAATTCAAATGGTTAACTATACACAATAGAATTTTGTGCAATTTATTTTGGAGTATGAAAATAAAGACATGGTAAAAACTATTAACACATCATTTCTGGGAAAAAAGGAGAAAATATTAGGCTCCTAGTTTCATAAATGGACATTAAAACACATCAATCAAGTCCAAAATATCAAAGTTTAAAAATAAATAAGTAAAAACAAATTATTAAATGGTTTCCATATGCCGAGCATTGTGCTATTTACAAAATTATTTGGTTACTTCCTTATAACAAATAGATAAGGTAAGTATATACTGGAAAAATAAGCTTTACAACTTGTTCAAGGTCACAGACAGAATTCAAATCTACTAAAATGTTTAATACTATCATCTAAAACTGCCTTGTTCAACAGCTAAGGAATTAATAAAAAGCATGATTTTCTTTTACGCTCTATCTATAAAAATTATAGTAACAAAACACATTGCAAGTATGATTATAGGGATCCTAGAGGTTTCTGGTATGTGTCAAATATGTATTTATTAGCAAATATTTAATAAGTACCTTCTATGTTCTAGACACTGGATCAAGTGTGATGGAAGAGAGTATAGTCTGCTCTCCAAATGAACATACTCTAAAGGAAGACTAATCGTCGAGAGACCTTTGCAAGCAAACAAGGGAACTGCTACAAAATTGTGACAACAGCTCATCCTTTCTGAGCACATATGTTGTGTGCCACCCACTGCTAATATGGGCTTTTATGTATCTACTCACATAACTCTCAGCAATCTATAAGACAAACACTCTAAAGGTGTGCTGAAGAACCTCTAGGAACACAGAAAGGAAAATCTTTCACTTTGCCCAGAAAAGTCGTACATTTGATCTGAGTCCTGTTGGCTAAATGCATTTGCCGAAGGGGAGGATAACACAAATTAGTTATGCTATGGTAACCCCAAATCTGGGGGATTGGGGTTGTGGCCACGAAGTTTTGTATTTTGCTGAAAAACCCTGTTAGATTGGTTGGCTTGGGAAACTCTTCTCCGTATCTGCTCTCTCTGAAACTCACACTTGCAGAGCTTCCACCACCATGAGAAACAGGGGCATCAGCTACAGCAAGAAAAAGGAATGTGATCACACACAGACTCTTCAAGTCTCTGCAGAAGACAGATTTCACTCCTCTTTCGCCTATGTGATTCACGTGGCCACACCTAGCTTTAGCGGGGAAGAGCCATGCCTTCCTCCAGTATATCCTGAAGATAAAGGCCAGGACTAGTGAGGAGGTAATAAGCCCTGCCATGGGGCAGAGATGACACGTAACCCAAGAGTAAAGGACATGGTCAAAGGCACAGAAGTGAAAAAGAGCTCCAGCTATGAAAACACAGGATACACATGGTAGAAAAACATGACAAACAGAGAGGCAGGCGAGTGGGACAAAACGCGCTCCTGATGCTTGGACTCTGTCTCTTGGATTTCAAGCACAGAAGAAATACAATTAAAGCACTCACTCAGAAAGACCATACCAGCCATAAAGCAAGAAATAAAAATTAGAGTGTATGCTATGGGTGGGGTGTCATGTGCTTGCATCCCAGACACAGAAGGCAGAGGCAGGAAAACCAAAAGTTCAAAGACAGCCTGGGCTACACAAAAAGCCCCAGTCTCCTCTCTCAAAACCAGCCAATAAAACAAAGAGGGATGGAGAGGAGGACAGAAGGAAAGATGGAGAGACTAAAGGGAAGAGGTTGGAAATACAATAATCCCGGTTATTTTATTGCCACAGACTTCGTAGCTTAGAGCAGCACACATTAAATACCAATGCAGCCTCTGCAGGTCACAGTCCAGCACTGCCTTCTCACGCTTCCCTCAAGGCCTAGCTCAGTCCTTTGCTCCTATGCTGCTCCAGAGTATCTTCCATGTGTCAAGAAGACATCAGAAGCCTGAGTATATAAAGATCCACTTCTAAATTCCCTCATGTTGAGGGGCTTCCTGCAGCTCTGGGACTCAAGACTTTAGTTTCTTGCTGGAAGCCATGCTTAGCTACTAAAAAGTCACTCACTGAAATTTGCAATATGTCTCACTCCAATACGGCCACCTACTTCATGACAGCTTATTTACTTAAAACCAGTAAGGAGAGCGTCTCTTATCAGTTCCTTTTCTAAGGGCTTTTCACCTGATCAAATCAAGCCCACCCAAATAATCTTTTAATTATCTTAAAACCAATTGATTTGAAGCATTAACTACATCCAAACAATACCTTCACCTGAACTATATTCTGTAAGCCAAAAATAAGTCATAGGTCCCACCCATATTCACAACAAAGAGATAACACAGAGCATGACCACAGGGGCAGAAACCCAGAGCCACTCTGCAGTCCCCTCAACAAAAACAGCCAAAAGAAAATTATGAGTTCTAGTAAAAAGGTACAAGTTCCCAGATTAAGAGAGATTCAAAACTGTTATGTACACACATACATATATACACACATGTGCTTTAATTATAAAATGACTTTTATAAAACCAGGAAATTACCATTGTTGTCTTTTATCCTCAGTAGAATTAAATTGTAATGACACTCAAAGTAAATATTTTAAAATATTTTGCTTGGGTTTGGTGTTAGTTTACTTTGGTTTTTTTGAGGCAGTCTCACTCTGTAGCACAGGCTGTCCGGAACTCACTATGCAGCCCAGATTGGCCTCAGACTTCTGGCAATCCTCTTGCCTCAACTCCCCAGTGCTGCTATTATAGGCATGAGCCATCACACCCAGATACTTTAAAATATTTTTGCCCTTAAATGAAAATTAGTGCTGGAGAGATGGCTCAATTGTTAAGAAACACTGTGGGGCTGGAAAGATGGCTCAATGGTTAAGAACACTGGTTGTGGGGCTGGAGAGATGGCTCAGCGGTTAAGAACACTGGTTGTTCTTGCAGAAGAACCGGGTTCAAATCCGAGCACCGACATGGCAGCTAACAACAGTCTGTAACTCCAGTCTCAGGGGATGCAACAGCCTCTTCTGACCTCCGTGGGCATTGCATGACATGACTACACTTACCTACATGCTGGTAATACACACATGCACATAAAATAAAAATAAAAATAAAATAAATAAATAAAAGATAACATTATGAAATTTGCAAGTAAATGGATGGAACTAGAAACTGTTATGCTAAGTGAAGTAACACAGACTCAAAAAAAAAATCGACATATGTTCTCCCTCATATGTGGATCCTAGAACCAAACCCTGATAAGTGAGTATGTATCCAGATACAACTACAGGAACCAGGATAATGGAAAGGAACCAGGGAGATAAAGGAAAAGAAAGGACCTGAAAGAGA
>NW_008338116.1:328791-334453 GCF_000622305.1 Nannospalax galili
ATTATTAGTGATGTTGAACATCTTTTAAGATGTTTCATAGCCATCTTTACTTCTTCTTTTGAGAACTCTCTGTTTAGCTCCTGAGCCCATCTTTTAATTGGGTTGATTCTGGTCTTGATTCTCAGTTTTGTGAGTTTGTTACATATTCTGGATAATAAACCTCTGTCGGATGTGTCGCTGGTGAAGATTTTCTCCCATTCTGTGGGTTTTCTGTTTGCTTCCTTGGTTGTCTCCTTTGATGAGGTCCCATTCGTTAATTCTTGTCCTTGTTTCCTGAGCAATTGCTGTCCAATTTAGAAAATCCTTTCCTACACCTATATCTTGAAGTTTTTCCCCAATGTTTTCTTCTAATAGTTTCAGAGTTTCAGGCTTTACATTGAGGTCTTTGAGCCATTTGGAACTAACTTTTCTGCAGGGTGAAAGATAAGGGTTTAGTTTCATTCTTCTACAAGTGGAGATCCAGTTTTGCCATCACTATTTGCTGAATATGCCGTCTTTCCTCCAATTAATGTTCTTGGCCCCTTTGTCAAATATCGTGTGGCTGAAATTGCATTTGCTCATATTCGAGTCTTCAATTTTGTTCCATTGGTCTATGGGTCTATTTTTGGGCCAGTACCATGTTGTTTTTAAGACTATAGTTCTGTAATACAGCTTGAAATCTGGTATAGTAACCCCCCCGGCATTGCTCTTAGGGGAGGGAGGCTATGGGAGGATGTTATCTGCGAAGTGGGTGTATAGTCGAATGAGATGGTTTGGGATGTTCTGTGTGATACACACACACACACAAAATCAACAAATTTTTTTAAATGTATTATATTTGAGGATTAAGCATGGAAATTTACGTCATGCTAATTAGTAGAGGTGATAAACAATACCACTGAAATCTACCCAATGACTTTATAGACACACACAGGCATCAAGGTTCCAAGTGTAACCAATTATGACTAGTAATAATCAGATACACACAGATTAGAGATGCAAGCACCAATATCTCAGTGTTACTAACACAAACAATGAGTCTTTCTGCAAAGAACAATATATTCTAAAATGAAATAGAGATCCTTTTTAAAGGTAAAGAACTCATCCACTTTAATGTCTTACAGGGATTTTACTGAGTTCAATAATATGTAACTCTATTAATTCAACTGTGAACCTAGAAAGTCATCCTGGGTGGCACAGTCACCAGCTTCCTGAGACCAGCATCTTGCCTGAGTCCTACTCCCAGGCCAGCCAAGCTCCCAAATTCTGGAGGGCAGCATCTTTCCTGGAGGGACCCAGACCTTAGGAGAAAGCCTGAGTGCATCTGAGCCTCATCTGACTTGGGCCTCTGAGGGAACTCCTGAAGAAAAAGCAATCTGGCCACCCCAATATAAAATCAAAAGAGGGAACCTGAAGTCTAGATCAACCAGCTTTTAATCCCCAATAAGCGAATGGTACTAAGAACATGATTAGGGAATACTTTAAAAACCAAAAAGAAATGGACAGGTACCTAAATGCCTTTAATCCCAGCACTTGGGAGGCAGAGACAGGTGGATCTTTGTGAATTCGAGGCCAGCCTGGTCTACATAGTGAGTTCCAGGACAGCTGGGGCTACAAGGATACCCTGTCTCAAAAAAACCCAAAAGACAAAAAACTAGTTTTTCTGTATGAAACTGTATATTTTAACAATGAAATGGAGATCTTTTAAAAGTTTAAAACCTCATTCAATTTTATGTCTTATAGGGTTTATAGTGAGTACAATATTGTATAACTGTAATAATTCAACTGTAAACCTAAAAATGGACAGCCATTTTTGTAAGAGATACATCCTAGCTCAGAAAATTGTTATTGAATATGTCAATGCTGATGTAATGAAATGTTTCTTCTAAGTATGTGGTTATTAAATAAACATTTTTTTTAAAAAAAAAAAAAGTTTAAAAAACAAAAATGGAACACTGGTTGTTCTTGCAGAAAACCCAGGTTCACATCCCAGCACCCACATGGCAGCTAACAACTGTCCATAACTCCAGACCCAGGGGATCCAACAGCCCCTTCTGACCTCCATGGGCATTGCATGACACGGGTGCACTTACCCACATGCAGGCAACACACACAAATAAAATAAAAATAATAAATAAAATTAAAAGAAAAAAAAAAGAAACACTGGCTGTTCTTGCAAAGGACTCACATGGCAGCTCACAACCATCTGTAACTCCAGTTCAAGAGATCTGATGCCCTCTACTGACCTCTGAGGCTACCAGGCACCTACACACGGTACAACATGCATACATACATTTGCAGACAAAAACATTCACATATATAAAATAAATAAATATTTTAAATTTGCCACAAATATGCTCATCACAACCAAGATCAAAATAAAATAAAAATATCTTCTGACCTCCACGACATTGCATGATATAGGTGCATTCACATGCATGCAGACAATACACTCATACACATAAAATGAAAATAACAACAACGACAAAATAAAAAAGGGCTGGAGAGATGGCTCAGCGGTCAAGAACACTGGTTGTTCTTGCAGAAGACCTGGGTTCAAATCCCAGCACCCACATGGCAGCTAAGACCTGTCTGTAACTCCAGTTCCAGGGGATCTGATGCCCTCTTCTGACCTCCATGGCATTGTACGACACGGGTGCACACATATACATGCAGGCAATACACGCATACACATAAAATAATAAAATTTTTTAAAAATGAGCATTAGATTATCAAGTATTGAGTCCTATAGCCACAATTCACATATAAAAATCAATTATTTCACATTAAAATCAATAGGGCATATATGTAAGCAGCATTTTTAACTGGAAAATAAGATGCAGAATATAATTTACTGATGACACCTTGGTTATATTTTATAGCTTACTATCAAAATAACTATTTAAATATATAATCTGCATACACACGAGCTAGACTGATAAGCAGTCGTATTGTTTTAAAGGGTAGATTAATTTAATGAGTCTCATGCAATATCTTCACTTACAGTTTAAACTCTAATTCTGGAAAAAATGAAAACTAAACAAATACAAAGATGTCAGTTAAGCCAAGGGGCACCGCAGTCAGGGATAAAATGCAGAAACATTTAGCAACTATGTTGAGCAGTGGCTAATGGTCTGCCTCAATTGCCTCTAACTAGAAGTGTCAGCCACCTGTGTTCATTAGCAAGCCATAAATGTACGTTATTAACTAAAGGAGACAGGAAAAACCAAGGTCATACCCACTAGTTTCTATGTATCTATTACCCCGTTGCACCTTCAGAGACATCTTTTAATGCCTTCATTCTCAAATATCACAAAGTGACCAGTGCAATTATTTTAGATTCTCTGTCAGCCACTATATAGTTTAGCTGAAATTAGAGGTGATCAGCAATTGATAGAAACCAGAAGGGAACAGATGCAGAAGACATTGAAAAAGAGGCTGCTTTCTCTTGTGTAGGATTGAAATGCACTACTTTAAAAAGTTGTGGAGCAATTTTGGAGTGGAAACTCAATCTCTGGGGTAATTTTCTTTAACTCACCAGGAGAAACTTGAAGGAGAAAACATTTCCAAATTTTAAATATCCCTCAGAAACAAATTTCATGAAGAATCTCTGCTATCCAGAATTTCCAAACAGTTACTCTTCCAGAAATGTGTTTTTCGTACTGGAGTCAGGATGATGCCACTTCAACAAAGGAAAACCAAAACCAAACAAACAGAAAAGCAGTGACCTCACAGAGAACAAACCGTCAGTCCTTCAGCTTCTTTCTGGACATCTCCTTTGTGTACAGACCCCAAAGTTAACGGAATTGCCAGGAATCCAAACAGTCCAGAGAGCACCTCAGTGTGCTTGCTTTTCAGAATTCTGTGACATGCACACTGCCTGCTGAGTATCTGAAAAGAGATGAGTCAGAGGATAATGAGCCAATTTCAGGTGTCTACACATTCTGTCAAAGTGAGCACTGCAAAGTGTTTATCACTATTATTTATATAACACTGAAAGAAAATGATTTTGAAATCCGTTGTTGGTCTAGAACACTTGACTAACACTCCTTGGATAATAACCAAAGATAATTGCATAGTAACAGTGCAGCATATCACTCAAAGAAATCACTGGGAAAAAAAAAAAAAAGACGCGGCTTCGTGACCTTGACCTTTTGTGACTCTGAAATTAACATTTTACATTTGAAAATTAACTCAAAAACATAATCTGAAGATTTCCATCTCTATCACAACCCATTACTAGTTGAAGAATGATGAATGGGTTGATTATATATAAGTGCACAATTTTGAACATTTGAACATACGTATCCAGACATACAATTACCACTACAATCTCTCCTCATGATGTAGGAAAATCAGGGTGGTCTTTGAGAGTGGCAAAGCCTTTCTCTGCTCTTGGGTGTGCTTTTGACTCAGGAGTTAGGATGCTGAATGTTCAGTCACACAAAACTTCCACTGAGTTAGTAGCCTGTGAGTTCTTATTTCAATAACTCAAAGAAGGAAATTCATAGACCACATACCATGAGTTCTATAAAGAAGTTTACTATAGATTCAAAGATGGGAGACTAGAAAGAGGGAAGAGCTTTTGTATAGCAGAAGCGGTCCCCAGGGATGGGGTACCATCAAGGTGCCAGTATGGGGACTTTAAAGGACTTACGGTGAAACTGGGTAAGGGATGGGGTAGCAGGTGAGCTGGTCAGTGTTGTTGGCCCAACCACAAGGTGTCCTGGTGCCTCCTCTAAGTTTTAGTCTTGTTCTTACATATAGCTTCCAGGCAAAGGTAAGCCATAAAGAGGAAGCAAGAAGTCAGAACTGGCTTGGCATTCCTGGCCTCCTGCCATCACATTCCTGAAATTGTTGCTTTGGGAAGGGGGACATTTGAAAGGGGTGGTCCCTGCTCTAAGCTGCCTAACCAGTTTCTACCTCTGGTCCTCACCACTCATTTCTCTTTGTATTCTTTCCTCCTATCCCTCCCTAGCTCCCCTTTCCCAAACCCAAGCAACCTCTGCACTGCATTGTGTCATTTTAACTTAGTTTGCATTTTTCTCCAGTTTGCTTCAATGGTATAGTCTGCAACCTGGAAACAGTATAGTTATGTCAATCAAGTTTCATTCATATTGTTGCATGTAATTTCGCTCTATTTCTGAGCTGTATTTCACTGCACACCCCAACTCCTGCACTGGAAATCAAAATCCAGCATGCTAGCCAAGCTAATTCTACCTCAGCTAAGATATAACACAACTTACTTATCTAATCACCTGTCAGTGAATAATTAGGTTTTTCTACTTCAGGGCAATTAGAAATAAGGTTGCTAAGACCTCTCATATAAAGGATGGTATTATACATAAGCTTTTTTAAAATTAACCTATTTTTTACTTTATATATATATATGAGTGTTTGCCTGCATGTATGTAAGTGCACCCATGATGTGCAGTGCCTGAGGAGGTAAGAAGTGATAGGTAAAAATGTTGGAGAGAGTGCGCGGTGGAGAGCACGAGCGGATGGAGGAGGCACCGAGGCACAGATGGAATTCTCAGCGGGATACAGCTTTATTTCTCACGGGGCACATTTCCCTCGGGGAAGGGAAAGATGTCAGGGAAGGGAAAGGAAAGATGTCAGGGAAGGGAAGGGAAAGATGTCAGGGAAGGGCAGGGAAGGGAAAGATGTCAGGGAAAGATGTCAG
>NW_008338116.1:334539-336165 GCF_000622305.1 Nannospalax galili
CTTAAGATAAGAGAAAAGCTTGTTGTGATAAACAGCTTCTAAAATCTCTGGTTAACAGGTAGAATCTGCTTATCTTTGGAGATCAGAGGAGAGGCAGGCTGCTTCTCAGCAGAGTTTGTTTCCCTTGACTCCAAAGGTCAAGGTGAGGTCCCTGTTGGGGAGGGGGGAAACTGCTGCTGTTTGGAACCCTAACAAGAAGAAGGGCATCTGATCCCCTGGAACTGTAGTCATGGATGGCTGTTAGCCACCATGACCGTGCTAGGAACCAAACCTGGGTCCTCTGTGAAGGAAAATCAGCCTGTCACCACTCCAGGAGGGAGATACATCTATCCAGAACACAGGGCCTCTAGCCTAGACATCTGGTTCCTTATCAAAAGACAGCTGGATCCTTATCAGCCTCCTGGCAGATCTGGTTTCTTATCAAACACCTTGCAGAGCATTCCTGGTTCCCCTATCAGAATTCCGCATCTCTCCTTCCCAGATTCCAGGAAGGAGCAGGACACCACCCAAGAAGGCACAACCCCCTTTCTGGGATTTTCTGGACCCACCTATAAATCCCAGACGTCCCCCAACCCCAACATGCACCACCTCCGTTCCTGCAGGAAAGTTGCTTGGCCTTCATCGCTAACAAAGCTGTCTGCGTCTGTTGAGGTCAGTTTCCATGTCTTTATCATATCTGTTGTCTTTTCATCCCAAATTCTAATGCTCTGCAAGAACAGCCAGGGCTCTTGACTGCTGAGCCCATCTCTTCAGACTGTGTACGTAAGCTTTTTAAACACTTGAATAAATACGTGATGCAAAATTACTTAGGTAATATGTAAAAATTGTTTAATATTTATGGAAACTGCTATGTTCCAAAATGATTATATTTGTTTACATTTCTATTATATATATGAGAACTCTGGTACTTCCAAATCCTAGTCAACTCTTAATAATTATATCTATATATGTGTGTGTGTGTGTGTGTGTGTGTGTGTGTGTGTGTGTGTGTGTATTGCTTTGCTTTGTTTTTTTGAAACAAGGTCTCCCTGTAGCCCAGCTGGACTGGAACTCTCTATGTGGACTAGGCTGGCCTTAACTTCACAGAGACCTACCTGCCTAAGCCTCCTGCATGCTGGGGTTAAAGACCTGTGCCACCATGCCCAGCTTGATAGTGTATTTTTAATTTTAGCCATTCTTAAATGGTACATGGCAATTTTTTTAAATTATTTATTTAATAACCACTTACTTAGAAGAAGCATTTCATTACATCAGCATTGACATATTCAATAACAATTTTCTGAGCTAGGATGCATCTCTTTCAAAATTGGCTGTACATTTTTAGGTTTACAGTTGAATTATTACAGGTATACAATATTGTACTCAGTATAAACCCTATAAGACATAAAATTGAATAAAGTTGTAACCTTTAAAAAGGATCTCCATTTCATTATTAAAATACAGAGTTTCATACAGAAAAATTCATTTTTAATGCAATTGACATTAAGATGTTTGCACATGTGTTTCTAACCTCTATGTATCAGATTATTACTAGTCACAGTTGGATACTGTCTGAGCTCCTTGGCATCTGACCAAGGATATGAAGTCATCAGGTAGATTTCAATGATAATGTTTTTCACATCTACT
>NW_008338116.1:336494-338214 GCF_000622305.1 Nannospalax galili
TTGGTGCATGCATCTCTAATCTGTATGTATCTGATTATTACTAGTCATAATCGGTTGCACTTGGATCCTTGGCGCCTGTGTATGTCTATAAAGTCATCAAGCAGATTACAATGGTATTGTTTATCACCCCTACTAACTAGCATGATGTAAATTTAAATGCTTCCTCCTCAGATATAATACATTTTTTAAAAATTGGTTGATATTTTTATTGTGTGTGTATATCACACAGAACATCCCAACCATCTCATTTGACTATAACCCACTTCCCAAATGGCACCCTCCCATAGCCTCCCTCCCCCTACTAGAGCCCTTATACTCTGATATCCTTGCTACTGTCTGCTTGTGTTGGCACCTCCAGCTGTTCCCCACTACTTGCCCTTCTGGTGAATCTAGACAGCCTATCTAGAGGTCTTTGTTTTAGGAAGCTCAGCTGTTCTTCATCTAGTGGTAATCAGTTGTCAATACTCCTCTGGATAAGACTGGGGTCTGCTGTTCATTTTCCCAGTTCTATGCTGAGTTACTATCTGGGAGTCCCTTAGGCCACCCTGGCCAACAACGCAAAAGAAGGTATCACCTGTCTGGCATTGTTGCTTGTTATGTAGCCTTTAGCTATACATATGGGCTCTTAAGAAATTATATTGGCCCCTTAAATCTTTGGTTATACTTTCCTTTTGTGTGTTTAAGGCCATACAGTTGGCCCAGATAATCCAATTTATTTTTACTCTTAAGGTCATTTGAGGTTCTGTTCCTCAGGGGTCACATGGGCTTGGAAGGAGCACCTGATTCCATTTTTTTACCAGTTCCATCTATGTGAAGAAAAGTCAAAGGTCCTACTCGACCATGGCTGGCTTTGCTTGGAAGCATGGAGGAAATGTTTCCTCTGTGTTGACCCTCCTTTTTGTAGACTGGACACTGGTTCAAGTCCATCTGGTGGGGCCTCCATGGCCTCCTTGATCAAGAGGACAGGTGAGTCACTGTAGTTACAGGACATTTTCAGAAATGTTCATAGTCCCCTTGAACTTAGTAGACCTAGGAGAGCAAGGAGCAAAACTGTCCTTTATGTCCCTCTGACCGAATTAGTATAGGTCTCAAAGTATGCCTGTTAAACATCCAAGGTTAGTTTCACCAGTCTGGTACTTTTAATTACCATGTGCTATGAAGATAAAGCTTGGGTAAAGAGCAAAGGTGTGGTCTCACCCCTCCATCATGGTTTTCCCACTTAAGGTGCCCCCATTTCCACCCTTTCTCCCTTACTAATACCCTTCTCCTGTGGTCCTACCTCTCTTGAGCTCATGCTTTCCCTTTATCCTCTAGGTTCCTTGTATACCCTTCCCTCCCCACTCCCTTAAACTAACCAAATTTTTATCCATATCTCCTTTACTAAGGCCTGTTTCCTACCGTTCTTCTCTTTCAGGTTCTTTCTTTTCCTTTACCTCCCTGTTTCCTTTCCATTATCCTGGTTCCTGTAGCTATGTCTGGTGGCATACTTATTTATCACAGTCTGGTTCTAGGATCTACATATGAGGGAGAACATATGTCGATTTTTTTTCCAAGACTGTTTTACTTCACTTAGCATAACAGTTTCTAGTTCCATCCATTTAACCTGCAAATTTCATGATTTCATCTTTCTTTACTGCTGAGTAAAAAACTCCATCGTATAAATGAACCACATTTTCATTATCCACTCATCAATTGAGGGACACTTAGGTTGCTTCCATCT
>NW_008338116.1:338481-339303 GCF_000622305.1 Nannospalax galili
AGTGTTCCCCTTTCTCCACATCCTCACCAGCATTTGGTATCATTTGTTCTCTTGATCCTAGCCAGTCTGATTGGGGTAAGGTGATATATTAGGGTGGTTTTAATTTGCTTTTCCCTTATTACTAATGATGTTGAACACTTTTTGAGATGTTTCGTAGTCATCTTTACTTCTTCCTTTGAGAACTCTCTGTTCAGATCCTTAGCCCATCTTTTAATTGGGTTGCTTCTTGTCTTGATTCTCTGTTTTTTTGAGTTTGTTATGTTATTAAACCTCTGTCAGATATGTTGCTAGTGAAGATTTTCTACCATTCATTGGGTTTTCTGTTTGCTTCCTTGGTTGCCTCCTTTGATGTACTGAAGATTTTTAGTTTAATGAGGTCCCATTTGTTAATTCTTGCCCTTGTTTCCTGAACAATTGCTGTCCCGTTTAGAAAATCCTTTCCTACACCTATATCTTGAAGGTTTTTCTCAATGTTTTCTTCTAAGAGTTTCAGAGTTTCAGGCTTTACATTGAGGTCTTTGAGTCATTTGGAATTGACTTTTGTGCAGGGTGAAAGATAGGGCTTTAGTTTCATTCTTCTACAAGTGGAGATCCAGTTTTGCCAGCACCATTTGCTGAACATGCTGTCTTTCCTCCAGTTAATATTCTTTGCCCCTTTGTCAAATATCAGGTGGCTGTAATTGCATTTGCTCATATTTGGGTCTTCAGTTTTGTTCCATTGATCTGTGGGTCCATTTTTGTGCCAGTACCATGTTGTTTTTATGACTATAGCTCTGTAATACAGCTTGAAATCTAGTATAGTAATGCCCCCAGCATTGCTCT
>NW_008338116.1:339567-339822 GCF_000622305.1 Nannospalax galili
AATGTCTTTGGTCAGGTTTATTCCAAGGTATTTTATTTTTTTTGTGGCTATTGTGAATGGGAGGGTTTCCCTGTGCTCTTTCTCTGACTGCTTGTTATTGGTATATAGAAAGGCTATAGACTTTTGTAGGTTAATTTACTTTACTGCCACTTTACTGAATGTGTTAATAATTTTTAGGAGTTTTGGGGTAGAATTTTTGGCATTTCAGATATAATATATCATCTGCAAAAAGGGATAATTTGATCTCTTCTTTTC
>NW_008338116.1:340058-342111 GCF_000622305.1 Nannospalax galili
GCATGTTGAATTTTGTCAAAGGCCTTCTCTGCATCTATTGAGATGACCATGTGGTTCTTGTCTTTGAGCCCATTTATATGATTTATGACGTTTATTGACTTACGTATATTGAACCATCCCTGCATCTCTGGGATAAAGCCGACTTGATCGTGGTGGATGACCTTTTTGATGTGTGTCTGTATGTGGTTTGCAAGTATTTTGAGAATTTTTGCATCTATGCTCATTAAGAATATGGATCTATAGTTTTATTTTTGGTTGTGTCTTTAAATAGCTTTGGTATTAGAGTGATGCTGGCTTCATAAAAGGAATTTGGAAGTCCTCCCTCCATTTCTATTTTTTTAAATAAATTACGTAGAATTGGATGCAGATCTTCTTTAAATGTCTGCTAGAATTCTGCTGTAAATCCATCTGGTCCTGGGCTTTTTTTTGTCAGGAGGCTTTGTATTACTGTTTCAATTTCTTTTTGTTTTATGGTTCTGTTTAAGCTGTTAATCTCTTCTTGGTTTAGTTTTGGTGGTTCCCATGCCATTAGATATCCATCCATTTCTTTAACGTTTTCAAATTTAGTAGCATATAAGGTTTTTAAAGTATTCCCTTATAATGTTCTGTATCTTTCTGGTGTCTGTTGTGATGTTTCCCCTTTCATCTCTGATTTTGTTGATTTGGAGGTGCTCTTTCTTTCTTTTAGTTAACTGGGCTAGCGGTCTGTCAATCTTGTTTATCTTTTCAAAGAACCAGCTCTTGGAATTGTTCATTCTTTGTATTGTTTTCTTTGTTTCAATTTCATTAATTTCTGCCCTGATTTTTGTTATTTCTTCTTGTCTTCTGGGTTTGGGTTTCATTTGCTGTTGCTTTTCAAGTGTGTTGAGTTGCAATGTTAAGTCATTTATTTGTGTTCTTTCTGATTTTTTGATGTAGGCACTTAGAGCTATAAACTTCCCTCTAAAGACCACTTTGAGAAGCATGTCCCAGAGGTTTTGTTGTGTTATATTTTCCTTTTCATTTAATTCCAGGAATAATTTTCTTTCTTCCTTAATTTCTTCTTTGACACATTCATCATTCAGGAGTGTGTTGTTTAATCTCCATGAGTTCATGTGGTTATTAGGGTTTTTTCTTTCAGTTGTAAGCTTTATTGCATTGTAGTCTGATAGAACACATGGAATTATTTCAATCTTTTTGTATTTGTTGAAGTTTGTTTTGTGCCCCAGTATATGGTCGATTTTGGAGATGGTTCCATGGGGTGCTGAATAGAAAGTATGTCCTTTGGTGCTTGGGTGGAATAGTCAGCAGATGTCTTTAAGTCCATTTGATAAATGCTATTGTTTAATTCAAATGTCTCTCTGTTAACTCTCTGCCCTGTTGACCTATCTAACGGAGACAGTGGCTTATTGAAGTCTCCTGCTATTAATGAGTTGGGGTTAATCTGGGTCTTAAAGTCCTGTAGTATTGTTTTTATGAAGTTGGGTGCACCAGAGTTTGGTGAATATATGTTCATGTTTGTAATATTTTCTTGATTCATTGTTCCTTTTATCAAAATGAAGTGGCCCTCTTTGTCTCTTCTGATAAAGTCTATTTTGTCAGATATTAGGATTGCTACTCCTGCTTTTTTCTTAGTAACACTTGCTTGGTATATTTTTTTCATCCTTTTACTTTGACATAGTGTCTGTCCTTCAAAGTGAGATGATTTTCCTGCAGACAACAAAAAGATGGGTTTTGTTTCTTAATCCATTCACCTAGCCTCTATCTTTTGACTGGGGAGTTCAGTCCATCAATATTCAAAGTTATTAATGAAAGATAAATATTAAATTCTTTCATTTTTATTTCTGTTTACATTCTTGATATAGCCGTACTTTTCCACAGTTATACCTTCACTGAATTTCTTCCTGCAACCCCTTGGGTATAGTCATTCCTTTCTTCAGCTCTTTGTATTACTTCCAGAACTCTCTGAAGGGCTGGTTTTGTGGACATGAATTCCTTCAGCCTTTAAGTCATAGAAGATTTTTCTTTCCCCTTCGACTATAATAGACATTTTGGTTGGGTATAAGAATCTGTA
>NW_008338116.1:342255-342487 GCF_000622305.1 Nannospalax galili
TGGCCTATGAATCTGTTTTTCTTTTGCAACATTCAGTAGTCTCTCTTTGTTCTGTACAGTTAGTGTTTTTACTATGATATGCTGTGGAGAGTTTCTTTTCTGGTCCTGTCTGTTTGGTGTTCTGTATGTTTCTTGTATTCTTATGGGCATGTCTTTCTCTGATTTTGGGATATTTTCTTCTATGATCCTGTTGAAGATCTGGTCCATGCCATTATCTTGGGATTCTTCTCCT
>NW_008338116.1:342676-351852 GCF_000622305.1 Nannospalax galili
ATTGGCTTACTGAGTGTTTTACTTCCTTCTTCATTTCAGCCAAAGTTCTTCAATATTTCTCTTTTCTGAATTCATTCATAAGTTTATCTCTATCTTCCTTCAGTTCTTTGATTTCTTTGTTTGTGTGTTAAGTTCACTGAATTCTTTTATCATCTTTATAATTGTTCTTTTTAGTTCCATGTCCTGGATTATCTCTAGGGGGTTCTCACTGTACTCCTCTAGAGGACTATTGGTATTTGGTAGGGATATGTTATTTTGGTTTTTCATGTTACTATTTTTTCTCTGTGATTTTGACATGTGGATTTCTTTTGTAGTTTATGATTCTTGTGTGAGACTCAGACCTTCAAGTTTCAGTCTGCTTCTTTTTGTGAACTTTATGTGTCTTTGTGGTTTACTTTTGGGGAATGAAAAGCTTGTTCCTCTAAGCTTCCAGTTCTCTCTTTTGATTTTATATTGGAGTGGCCAGATTGCTTTTGTCTTCAGGATTTCCCACAGAGGCCCAATTCAGGTGAGGGTCAGATGTTTTCAGGCTTTCTCCTAAGGTCTGGATCCCTCCAGGAATGATTTTGTCCTCAGGAATTTGGGGGTTGGACTGCCCTGGGAGCCTGGCCCAGGAAAGATGCTGGTCTAGGGCAGCTGGTGGCTATACCGCCCAGAGATGCAAAGGCAGGTGGGGGCGGGAATCGGCCCCAAGGGCTCCTGGGGACTGCACTGAAGAGGTGAGTTGGTCTGGATGCAAAGGATCAGGAAGAGGAAAGGTCAGCCCCAGTGCCCTGGAAAGAGGCTGGTGGGTGGTGCAGGCCCAGGGAAGTAGAGGGAGGTGAGGGCAGGGCCATGCCCAGAGTGCTCCTGAGGACAGAATAAGGCACTGAGTTGGTCTGAATGGTGGTTCCTTAGGTGTCTGGGGCCCCAAAACAAGGAATGGGACAGGACCCTGGCTAGAGGAGAGACCAGCAGGGGAGATGGGAGGGTGAATGAGGCTGGGGAAGTCAAGGTGCAGAGGGCAGGATGGACTTACCCTGGAGAGAAGCCTGCAGGTTGGAGAGAGGCCTGCGGGTCCAGGCATTTTTATATTTAATTACTGATGATATCAAGCATCTTTTCATGTTTTGACTGCTACCTGCATATGTTTTTGGTGATGTCCTTGTCAAATCTTTTGCCTTTTTTTAAGCTGAATTGTTTATCCTTTATCAAATGTATACACTGGAAATACTTTCTTCTAACCTGTGGCTTTTCTTTTCTTTCTGTATTGTCTGTTGAAGAGCAAGAGTTTTTCATTATAATGAAGTCCAATTTTTTTAACAGCTTTTTAAAAAATATATATTTTATTTACTATTTTTATTTTATGTGTTTGTATTGCCTGCATGTAGGTAAGGGCACCCATGTCGTGTAATACCCATGGAAGACAGAAGAGGCTGTCAGGTCCCCTGGAACTGGAGTTATGGATAGTTATTAGCTGCCATGTGGGTGCTGGGATTTGAATCCAGGTCTTCTGCAAGAACAACCACTGTTCTTAACCTCTGAGCCATCTCTCCTGTCCCATGAAGTCCAGTTTTATCAAGATTTTTGCAGTTTCACTTTTTGTTGAAGGTTTAGTAATTTTAGGGTTACATTGGATGTATAATCTATCTTTAGTTAATTTTCATATATTGTACAAAGTGTTGATCTAAGAATCTTGATTTGAGTTCCAGATAGATGTTCAATTACTCCAGAATCCTTTGTTTAAAAGATGCTTTTCCACTGAATTGCTTATGTTTTTTCAAAAGGTAGTTGTCTGTATAAATGTGGATACTTCTGGCCTCTATTCTGTTGGATTGGTCTATTGTTTATTAGTGTATATTGGTTTTACAAGATAATGGGTTTTGTTATGAGATCTTCATATATGTGTATAATGTGCTTTAACCATACTCATCTGATCCATTACCTTCTGCTGTCTCCCTTGCCCTGCCCATTTCCCAAATAAACCCCCATATACTTTCATGTCTTTTGTAAAATCTAGATTCTGCAAATAAGAGAAAATATGCAATATCTGTCTTTCTGACAAAGGTACTTCAATTTTGCTTAACATAATGATCTCTGATTCTACCCATTTTCTTGAAAACAACATAATTTCATTCTTCCTTATGACTGAATAAAATTCTATTTTGATTCATCTCTCTCTTCTTCCTGACTGAATACAATGTGACTAGCATCCTCACATTCTGCCCTGCTTTTTAGCTATGATAGACTAGATACCTTCTTCAATTGTGAACTAAAATAAATCCTTCTTCCTTAAAGTTGCTTCTGTCAGGTACTTTCAGACAGCCATAAGGAAAATACTGTGCCTTCATGAACATGGATGTGAAGGTGTCTCCACTGTATTCAGATTTAGACACCATCAGATATATATCCGCCATTGGTTGTTGATTTCTCTTTACCCCAAAGGCACAATGTCTTGATTCCTGCAGTTTTATGATAATCCTTGATCAATGTCATACTAACCCCTGAACTTTGGGGTCTCTCTAAAATTGTTCTGGCTATTCTATACCTCCATTATGTAGACCTGGCTGGCCGCAGTCTGCAGAGATCTCCCTGCTGCTTCTGCCTCCTGCATTCTGGGATTAAAGGCATGTACCACCATGCCTGACCCAAATTTTCTCTTTTTAATTGCACATGATTTGTCAACTTATCCTTAAATATTTCATAGTTTTGATGGCATATAAATAGCCTTATGTAGTTAAATTTCTAATTTATAAAGAAACACAATTAAACAATAAAATTTCTGGTATAATGTATAAATTATAATACAACTGGATATTTTTCATTCGTAACCTTGAAAATTCATATTTACTATCATTTTGTAGAATCCATCAGATTTTCTACACTGAACAACCACACCATCTGATAAATGACCATTTTAGTTTTTCTTTTCTTTTTCTTTCCTTTTATTTATTCTTTGAAAACTCCCTATGTGTACAATGCGTCTTGTTCATATCTACTCCTCACTCCCCTTCTCCAGTTTCCCCCAAGACCCCCGATCACATCTCCCTCCCATCTTCATGTTCTTCTTTTATACTTTTTTTTTTTGTCTTTTTGAGTCAGGGTCTCCCTGTAGCCCCAGCTGTCCTGGAACTCACTATGTAGACCAGGCTGGCCTTGAACTCACTGAGATTCGCCTGCCTCTGCCTCCTGAGTGCTGGTACTACAGGCATGTACCCCCACACCCAGCTTTTATACTTATTTTTTAAGCCACTGAGTTCAATTAGTGCAACCTGGGGTCATCCTCTGGAGCACAGTCTTCCAGTGGCAACAACAGTCATCTATTGCCGACTGCTCCTCAGCTAGGGGTAGGACCTCAGGAGCTGACCCCCATGGCCATTTATTAGTTTC
The DNA here is from genome assembly GCF_000622305.1 of Nannospalax galili. Lineage (NCBI taxonomy): Eukaryota > Metazoa > Chordata > Mammalia > Rodentia > Spalacidae > Nannospalax > Nannospalax galili. The sequence goes on from NW_008338116.1 coordinate 346,046, forward strand.
ATAACTGTGCTGGAAAGCTTTCGTTGTCACTTGACACACCTGGGTAGAGGGAGCCTCAATTGAAAAATTGCCTCCATTGAACTGCCTGTGGCATGTCTATGGGGTGTTTTCTTGATTTTTGAGTGATATGGGAGGGAGGGCCCAGCCCACTGTGGGTGGTGTCACCCCTGAGCAGGTTGTTCTGTGTTGTACAAGAAAGCAGGTTGAGTGTGGGCCAGGGGAGCAAGCTGGTCAGCAGCGTTCCTCCAAGCTTCAACTCCTGCCTCCAGGTTCTTGCCCTGAGTTCCTACCTTAGGTTCCCTAAGTGATGAACTGTGACCCAGGAGGTGTAAGCCAAATAAACCCTTTCCTCCCCAAGTTGGTACTGGTCAGGGTGTTTTGTCACAGAAATTGAAAGCAAATTAGAACAGAAATTGGTAGCAGGATCATGGGGTATTGCTGTGACAGACCCAACATTGGTGTTTTGGGAAGGATTGTAGAAGCATTTGGAACTTTGGGCTGGAAATGCCATTGAGTGCTTAGAGTTTGTTGCTGTGGAACTTGAAACAGTTATGGTGAAAGAGTTGTGGATGATGTGAAGCTTCAAAGGGAAGTGGAGACTATCAGGTCTGTTTATGTGATCTCTTGAATTGAGAATCTGTGGTTTCTGGTCAGCTGGGGCTGAAGAATCAGCTGTGATTAATAAGAGACCAGAACCACTGAAGTGAAACCTTTGTTTTACTGGGACAATTGATGCTGGTTAGCTGGAGCTGAAAATTTAGCTGTACGTAACAAGAGACCAGAATCATTGTGGCAAAATCTCTGGGAAGTATTTCCTCAGGGTCAGCACAGAGAATTCCTAGTCCAGAGGGGGCCCGAGACTCCATCTCAAACTAGAAACAGGATTGGTAATGTGTAAGAGTCTCCTGCATGGTTCTAGTGTTGAAAATGTGAAGGGATCACAGAGAGCAGCTGAGGCTCAGCATCCTGAGAGGCCAGGAAAGCCATCAGTGAAAGTGCAGCCTCAGTTGCAGTGAAGAATCCAGGATTGAAGGGGTCATGGAGAGAATCTGAGGTTTTGCACCCCAGGAGGTCAGAAGAGGCCATTGGTGAATGTGTAGCCTCAGTTTCAGTAGAGATCCCAGCTTTTTCGAGTTACCAGAACCATGGGACGACCACCAAGGGCAGCAGCAAGTGTGGAATGGATCTGGCCTGGGTCTGGGAGATGAGCTGTGTGAGCTGTGGACAGCAGAGTCAGAGAAGTGGAGCTGTCAAAAACTTTGGAGTCCAGAAGATCATGAGTGAATCCCAGATGTTCAGCCTTGAGCTACTTTACAGGACTTAGTTTTTACTTAAGTGTGCCCAATTCTTCACTTTCGAAATAAGACAGTACTTGTTTTGAGCACACAGTTAAGAGACTTTTAAAAGAGACTGTGAGTTTTTAAGTGTTTGGATTTTTAAGAACTGGGACTTTTAAGATTGTACTGTCTTATGTTGTGATATTGTTAACCTCATATCTTGGGGTTGAGAAATGGAAAGTTGTGGTTTAATAGTGATATGTTTGTGTGTCAAGTTGAAAAGGGGTCAATTGTGCTGGATAGCGTTAGTTGTCAACTTGACACACCGGTTGAAGGAGCCTCAGTTGGGGAATTGCCTCCATTGGACTGGTCTGTGGCCATGTCTATGGGGTATTGTCTTGATTTTTGAGTGATGTGGGAGGGCCCAGCCCACTGTGGGTGGTGCCATCCTTGGGCAGGTTGTTCTGTACTGTATAAGAAAGCAGGCTGAGCTTGAGCCAGGAAAGCAAGCCAGTAAGCAATGTTCCTCCATGCCCTGTGATTCAGCTTCTGCCTCCAGGTTCCTGCCCTAAGTTCCTATCTTAGGTTCCCTAAATGATGAACTGTGACCCAGAAGATATAAGATAAAATAAACCCTTTCTTCCACAGGTTGGTATTGGTCAGAGTGTTTTGTCACAGCAATGGAAAAACAAATTAGAACACTTGGTCTTGTGCAGGTCTTGTGTAGGTAACCACAGCTGATGGAAGTTCCTGTATGCAACAGCCATGTCATGTCCAGAGAACAGCGTTTCACTTCACTCTTCCCCATCCTCCAGCTCTTACATTCTTTCCACTCCCTCTTCCATGATATCCCCTGCCTTTGGGGGTGTTGCTTTGTTCTTCTTTTTCATCTGAATGTCTTTTATTTCTTTCTCTTGCCTGACTAGGACTTCCAATGCCGAACTGAGTAGAAATGCTGAGAACAAACCAAGTGTGTTGACATATGTCTACATTCACGACACTTATGAGGGTAGAAGCAGAAGGATCAGGATTTCAAGGCCAATCTGTTACATAGTGTGTTTGAGGAGAGACTGGGCTATTCAAGACCCTGTCTCAAAAATGAACAAAAAAACAAACAGATAAGGGGGCTGGAGAGATGGCTCAGCAGTTAAGAGCACTGATTTTTCTTACAGAGGACCCAGGTTCAGTTTCCAGCACCCACATGGTGGCTAACAATCATCTCTAATTCTAGATCCAGAGGATCCAACACCCTCTTCTGGTCTCTGCAGGCATTGCATGACACAGGTGCACTTACATACATGCAGTCAATACACTCATATATGTAAAATGAAAATAATAAATAAAATATTTTTAAAAAGGAGCCAAGAGAGATAGCTCAGTAGTTAAGAATACTTACTGCTCTTAGGACCTTTGACTTATCTTCACATAGATGGAACTGGTAAAAGAGAGATGCCAGGGGCTCCTCCCAAATCCATGTGACCCCTGAGGAACAGATCCTCAAAAGACCTTAAGAGTAAAAATAAATTGGTTTATCTGGGCCAACTGTATGGTCCTAAACACCCAAAAAGAATGTATAACCAAAGATTAAAGAGATTAGTATAATTCTTTAAGAGTCCATGTGTATAGCTAAAGGCTACATAACAAGAAACAATCCCAGACAGGAGATACCTTTCTTTGAGCTGTTGGCCAGGGTGGCCCAAGATACTCCCAGAAAGCAACCCAGCATAGAACTGGGAAAATGAACAGCAGACCCCAATCTTATCTAAAGAAATGTTGGCAACTGATTGCTGCTGGATGAGGAAGAGCTGACCTTCCTAAAACAAGGATCTCTAGATAGGCTGACTAGACTCAGTGGATGGTCTAGCACTAGGGAATGGCTGGGTGCACTGATAACACAGTGGACAGTAACAAGGATGACAGTGGGGGGAGGGAGGCTATGGGAGGGTGCCATTGGGGATGAGGGTATATAAATGAATAAGACTGAGATGTTCTGTATGAAATACACAAAAAAATCAATAAATTAAAAAATGAGTTATATTTGAAAAAAAAAAATACTTCTCTTCCAGAGGACCCAGGTTTGCTTTCTAGCACCCACATGGCAGCTAACAATGGTCTTTAACTCCAGTTCCAAGGGATCTGACACACTCTTCTGGCATCTGCAGGTACCAGCCATGCCAGTGGTACATTTACATACATATGCAGGCAAAACACTCGTACACCTAAAATAAAAATATTTTTTAAAAAACAAAGATGGCAGGGCTGGAGAGGTGTCTCGGGGATTAAGAAAAATTGCTGTTCTTCCAGAGGACCTGGGTTCAATTCCCAGCATCCACATGGTGGCTAACCACTGGCCATAACTCCAGTTCCAGAGGATTCAACACCCCTTCTGGCCTCTGTTGGCATTGCACTTACATATACTCAGGCAAAACACTCATACATATAAAATAAAACAATAAATAAAATATTTCTTTAAAAAAAAAGAAAAATGGGGGAGGGGTTGGAGAGATGGCTCAACATCTGGTTGTTCTTGAAGAGGACCTGAGTTTCAATCCTAGCACCCATGTAGGGGCTAGCAACCATCAATAACTCCAGTTCCAGGGAATTCGACACTCTCTTCTGACCTCCTCAGGCATTGCATGACACAGGTGCACTTACATACATGCAGGCAAAACATTCATATACATAAAATAAAAATAAGTGAATATTTTTTAAAACATTGAAAAAAAAAGAAAAAAGGGGCTGGAGAGACAACTCAGTGGTTTAGTCACTAACTGCTCTTGCAAAGGAACTGAGTTTGGGTCCCAGCACTCACATAGTGGCTAACAACCATCTGTAAATCTAGTTCCAGGGGATCCAGTGCCTTCTTCTGGCCTCCTCAGACATTGCACAACACAGGTACACTTACACACTTGCAAATGAAACACTCATACACATAAAATAAAAATAAATACATTTTAGCCAGGCATGGTGGATCATGCCTTTAATCCCAGCACTCAGGAGGCAGAGGAGGTAGAGCTCTGTGAGACTGAGGCCAGCTGGGTCTACATAGTGAGTTCCAGGCCAACTGTGGGTACAGGGACAAGAAGATCTAAAGGAAACAAGCAAATAAAAACAAAGAAGAAAAAAATAAGTAAATATATATAAAAATAAGTACTACCCCCACGTGCTTGCTTTGCCCATGATGTTGGCGGGAATGCTTGACTCTCGCCGGTTAAATATGTTAGTTACAGATATTGTTTTCCAATGTTGTGCTTTGAACTTGAGTCTTGTACATGTTAAGGAGGTGTTCCAGTACTGAGTTACTCTCCCAACACTAGATATTTTTCATAGATATTCTTGATCAGCTTAAGAAAGTTCTGCAACTTCCTAATTGATTTGTGAGAGAGATGAATCACATTCATGAAGAAATCCGTTTTCTCCTCATATAGTAGCTTTGGTATCTGGGTAATGCTGGTCTCATAATATGAAATGAGAAATATTTCTTCCTCTTCAACTTTGCAGAAGTGTGATATGGTATTTTATTATTTTTTCCTTAATTGTTTGGTAGAGTTCTCCATGAAGCCACCTGGCCTAGAGTTTTCTTTGTGAAAAGGTTCTAAAGCACATTTAATACACATTCAATTTCTTTAATAGTCATAGAACTATTCTGAGAATCTATTTCTTTTAAGTAATCCACATCTCTCAAGGAACTTATCCATATTATTTAATTTGTCAGGTTTATTGGCATAAAATTTATTTGAAGTTGTCCTTTATTATTATTTCAATAACTAAAAGACCTATTGCAATTTTCTAATTCCAGATTACAGCAATTTGTTCTTTTTTTCTCTTGATCACTCTAGCCAGAAGTTTATCAGTTTTCTTTTTTTTTAAATTTTATATATTATTTTTATTTTTCATGTATATGAGTGTATTGCCTGCATGTAAGTGCACCCGTGTCATGCAGTGTCCATGGAGGTCAGAAGAGGGTGTCAAATCCCCTGGAACTGGAGTTATGGACAGTTGTTAGCTGCCATGTGGGAGCTGGGAACTGAACCTGAGTCTTCTGCAATAGCAGCCAGTGCTCTTAACCACAGAGCCATCTCTCCAGCCCCTTACCAGTTTTCTTAAACAATCAAATTTCTAGTATGTTTTGTTTTCTATTTTGTTTTCTATTTTGTTTTTTTGTTTGTTTGTTTTGGTTTTGGGTTTTTTTTTTTTTCTTTGAGCCAGGTCTCCCTGTAGCTCCACTGGCCCAGAACCCTCTGTGTAGACCATATTGGCCTCAATCTCAGAGACTCTCCTGCCTGTGCCTCCCAAGTGCTAGGACTAAAGATGTGCACCACCACACTTGGCTTATTTTGTTGATTTCTACTTTGCTCTTCTTTATTTCTTCCCCTGAGCAATTGGTCAGTGTTGGGGAACCCTGCTGTTAAGGTCAGCTCCTTTCTCAGCAGGGGCTTCCTGCCTGACTTATCTGGAAAGTGCCTCCAAGCACAGATGCCTGACCTGATTTGGAACATGACCTTTGGCATAGTTACCTGCAATAAAACT
>NW_008338116.1:351950-358825 GCF_000622305.1 Nannospalax galili
TGTGGCTGCTGCCTCCACACTATATTTTCCCTGATCCCCACTGAATAGATGGAGCTGTATCACTGAATCTGCCTCCCCAGAAGGTCTTTTCTGTTGTGCTCACTGGCTGTCCTGACCCCATTTGTCACTTCTGCTCCCTTTGTTCTCATGGGTCGGTGGCCAACAGCCCACGAGGGGAGGGAGAGACCCACAGGTCCGTTTACCTTAGCATCATCTGCTCTTCTTCTCCTGCTTTCCTGTGGTGGAAGCTGTGCTCATTTATTGGAAATTTTTCTTCCTTTTCTGTTTTTTGTTTGTTTGGTTGGGTTGGTTGGTTGATTGGTTCATTTGGGTTTTCGCTTTGAGGACAGGGTCTCATACAAGTGATTCTCTTACCTCAGCCTCCTCAGTAACAAGAGCTACAGGGACATGCCATCATACCCAGCTTCTCTTTTCTAATATAGGTACTTAATGTTATTAATGTCCCACTAAATACTGATTTACTAGTCTGTTATGAGTTTTGATGTATTCTGCTTTCATTTCAATTCAGTTCAATTGAATAATAATAGTAATTAAAAAATAATAATTCTGTCACTGAGTTATACTCTCAGCCCTCTCAAAATACTTTCTCATTTCTCTTTTAATTCCTTCTTTGGCTCCTGTGTTCTTTCAAATTTAAAATTATGGTTTTTTTAGGGGCTGGAGAGATGGCTCAGAGGTTAAGAACACAGGCTGTTCTTGCAGAAGACCTGGGTTCAATTCCAGTACTCACATGACAGCTAACAACTGTCCATAAACTCCAGCTCCAGGGGATCCGACAGCCTCTTCTGCCCTCCTCAGGGATTGCACGACACAGGTGCACTTACACACATGCAGACAAATACACATACACATAAAATAAAAATAATAAAATTTTTTTAAAGATTAAAATTATGGGTTTTTTTAGTTTCCTAATATTTGAGGATTTTTCAGAGATTACTCATTTCCAATCTAATTCCACTGTGAGCAGAGAACACTTTTTTCACACCTTGAACATCCAGTGCTAAATTTTTTTAGGTAGAGCCTATACCCTCAAATATAGATTAATTTACCAAATATGCATTATTATAAGTGCTTAAAAAATGTATATTTTGCTGCCAATGGATAGAGTTTTCTAAAAATGCTAGTTAGATCAAGTTAGCTAATAGTTTTAAGTCTTTATGTCCTTATTAATTCTCTGTCTAGTTCTATCAATCATTGACTGAGGGTTGTTTAAGGTGGTTGTAACTGGATTTGTCCACTCCTCCTATTACATTAGTTTTGTGTTTCATGTATTTTGAGCCAATGTTACTAGGTATGTAAATACTTCAGATGGTTAGATCCCCTTGATTGAGCTGACTCCTTTATCACTATGAAATAGTGATAAATATCTTCATTCCTGATAAAAGTTACTATTCTGAAATCAACTTGGCTGTTGTCGTCACTCCAGTTTTTATTGATTAGCATGGGATATCTTTTTATATCCTGTTCCCTTTTACCTATGTGTGTTTCTTTTTAACATGTTTCTTCAATTGGTTGTTCATTATTATTTAAATAAGGAATAGTGCCCTTCGAAGGCCCACATGTTAAGTAAGACTTGATCCCCAGGAACTAAAGAGATGGCTTAGTGGTTAAGAGCACTGGCTGCTCTTGCAAAGGACGTAGGTTCGAGTCTCACATGATGGCTAACAACCATATGTAACTCCAGTTCCAGAGGGTATCCATTGTCCTCTTCTGACCTTCATGGGCACCGCACAATATGAGTGTACTTACACACATGCAAGCAATACACTCACACACATAAAAATAAATAAATCAAAAAAATTTAAAAAGAGACTTGCTCCCCAGAGTGGTGGTGGATTATTAAGAGGCAAAGGTTTATAGGGTTACCCAGGGGAGGAACTGGGGCTCCAGTCTTTTCCTTGCTCTTTCTCTCTGCTTCCTGGCTCCTGCGGTGAATGATTTGCTTCTCCATGTGCTCCTCTCCATTGCCACTCCTAGAAGCCTAAAGCAATGAATAACTCAAGTTTTATACTGGAACCTCCGGTACCATGAATTAGGTAACCCTTTCTTTTTTTATATATATTTTATTATTTTTATTTTATGTGTACAAGTGTATTGCTTGCATGTATGTGAGTGCACCCATGTCGTGCAAGGCTGCGGATGTCAGAAGAGAGCTTCAGATTCCCCTGGTACTGGAGTTAAGGACAGTTTGTAGCTGCCATGTGGGTGCTGGGAATCAAACCTGAGTCCTTTGCAAGAGCAGTCAGTGCTCTTAACCACTGAGCCATCTCTCCAGCTCCAATAACCCTTTCTTTTTATAAGTTAATTTCCCGGGGTAATTTGTTGTAGTAACAGAAGGCTGACTGATGCACTGTGCTTGCCCTATCATCTGTGAAAAAATAGCAGTAGTACCCCAGATGAGTGTGAGGAAACAGATGAAAAACCCCAAAGAGGCTGCTGGCACCAAGATCAGCTCCACAAAAAAGAAAAAGGTTATCACCATGAAACTCATCCCCTACATGACGTTAGACCATAGCAAAAACCTCAAATGCTGCCTCAGAGCCCGCTTGCATATACACAGGAAGAAAATGTCTGCCCTCCTCTCAAAGGAGCTGTGGACAAAGTGCAATGTCTGCTCCACAAGCATCCACAAGAATGGCAAGATCCAAGAGGTTCAAGAACACTGCAAAGGTTGAGAAAATAAACTGGGTAGTCCAGGTGTACAGAAATATGTCGTCTACACAGAGTGGCTGCGGCACGACAAGGCTAAAGGCACAACCATCCAGCTGAATACTCACCTGAGCAAGGCGGTTTTATCACCAGGCTAAAACCGCACAAAGATCAGGAAAAAAAAAAATTCTTAAATGTAAAGCCAAGTCTCCACAACTCAGAAAACAGGAAAAAAAAAAAAAAGAAAAGAGCTTAATGAGAAAATGCAGGAATGAATGTAATGTGCTGTGCAACCATGGTGCAGCTGAAGCTGTCTGAGCCAGGATACACCTGGAACTTTCCAGGATGTCTTGGAATATTTCTTCTCATGCTTTATTATTTTTTTATGGTTCTGTATGTCTATTTCCAGTTTTTATTTATAATTTGTGCTGGACAGCTTTAGTGTCAACTTGACACACCTGAGTTGAGGGAGCCTCAATTGGGGAATTGCCTCCATTGAACTGGCCTGTGGTCATGTCTGTGAGGCATCTTCTTGATTGTTATGTGATGTGGGAGGGCCCAGCCCACTGTGGATGGTGCCACCCTTGGGCAGGTGGGCCTGTGTTGCATAGGAAAGCAGGCTGAGTAGGGGCCAGAGGAGCAAGCCAGTAAGCAGTGTTCCTCCATGGCCTATGCTCCAGCTCCTGCCTCCAGGTTCCTGCCCTGAGTGCCTACCTTGGGCTCCCGGATGAACTGTGAAATGTTTCCTAATTCCAAATGGTATTTACTCTGTAAACATAGTGAAGACTCAAGAGTGGTGCAGCTCACCCAGCACTCAGGAAGTTGAGGCACCAGGATCCAAAGTTTGAGGCCAGCCTAGGCTACATAATGAGAAAATAAAGGAGGGAAGGTGGGAAGGAGGGAAAGAGATTAGAAAGGACACACCCCAAGGTGACATTTCCCAACCTATGCCTGAAAACAAGATCTCAGAGCACATACGAGGTTCTAGATTCGATGCCTGTGAAGGAAGGGGAAGAGAAAGAAGGGGATGAGGGGACAGGCAACAAATTCAGAAGAAACTAATAAAGAAAATGGGTTTTTGTATTATTGGACTTTGCTTTTTATCTAATATAATCATGAATCATATTAATCAGATCATTTGCGTTTACTGTCATGTTTTGGTTATGTTTAAGTCAATCATATTGATATTTTTTCTATGTTATTTTGCTTTTTTCCCCCTTTTCCTATATTCTTGACTTACTTTTGATTAGTTGAATAAAAATTTTTTTTGCTAGATATGCAATCCTAGATTAGCAAATTTTTTCCTGTTACTCTCTGAAACAGGAAACCTTTCCTCTCTTAGACTGCTTCAAAAGAGAAGACTTTGTAGGACCCCCAGACTAGGGTACCCTACCTTCTCGGGAGGTCGCACCCCAATAACTCAGTCCTCAAACCAGGAGATGCAATTGCAAGAGGATTTAATCGCCAGGCGGACTCCCCCTTAATCAAAAGGGGAAGTGCAGATTCAGTTTAGAAGCTGGGTTATATAGACAGAAATCACAAACCACAAGCAGTAAGGGGCTGGTATTTAGGTCACAATAGGAGCTTGGTTACATGGTTACAGCAGAAATGGGAGGGGGGATTTTTCAGGTATTTTTCCAGCTTGATCAAAGGAGCATGAAAAGGTCAGGTCATCTTTTCTTTTCTATAGTTAGAATTATTTTTCTTTTGCTTCCTTGTACAGTTTCCCAGAATATAGCTTGGGAAACTTAGTTTTACTTTAATCTGGGGGGCTTTGATTTATGATTCCATCAACTTAATACAAAGAAACAGTTTTCCATACAGCTGGGCAGTTACTTATATAAACTCACAGCAATGGCGGCAGCATACACAAGTACCACATAAGCTCAAGCCAGACAAAATCCCAGCATAGATGTGGGGAAGTGAGTAAGAAATTCCAACCTACCTGAGGAACTATTGGCAACCAATGGTTGCTGGGGAGGGGATGGTCAGTCTTATATAAGATTGAGACTTTTAGTAGCTTGACCAGGCTCCAGAGGATGAACCCACACCAAAGGACATTTGGGGATACAAAACTGACTCTATCTACCTATCTATCTATATCTATATCTATATATATCTATCTATATATATAGATATGAAATTGGGTGGAGGGTTGTAAGGGCAGCAGCAGATAGGGGAGGGGATCTAAATATGATCAAAATATATTGTATGAAATTTGCAAAAATTCAAATTTTGAAAAAAAGGTTGATTACTGTCAACCTCTTTGTTCCTCTGTCTGTAACTCGAGTGTGGCAGGCAGAATAACCATGTAGCCAGTTGTGGTGGTACGCAGTGGAAGAGTATGCTGAAAAGGTAGAAGCAGGACGATCCCAAGTTCCAGCCTGGGCTACACCTTGGGGCTGGAGAAATGACTCAGTGGTTAAGATTACATACTGCTCTAGCAAAGGACCTGCATTTCATTCCCAACACTCACATTGGGTGGCTTACAATTGCCTATAATTCCAGTTCTAAGGGATCTGATGCCCTCTCTGGCTTCCAAGAGCACTGCATTCACATACCCGCAAAGACACACATACACATAAATAAAAATATAAATAAATCTTTAAAATAAATAAACAAAAGATGCCTTATGATATTTGGGACTTTTGAGCTAACTACATTTAAGTGAAGGTTTTATGTTAATGGTGTGTCTGTGTGTGTGTGTGTGTGTGTGTGTGTGTGACTGGGAATTGAACCCATGATTTTGTTTAGTTGAGATTCTTTTACTCTGCATTGATGCTATGATGAAATGAAACTTTTGGAGCTCTTGGGATGAAGTTAATCCTTGATCTACAGCATTTTAACTATACACAGCTTCCCACATTTTCCTGGAAGATGAGGAAACGCATAGTGGCTAGGGTTTCCTGGTTGACCTCAGAAGCTGAAGTGAACTGATAGTGTTGGTTCAGATTTAGAACTTATCTGAATCTTGGTTTGTGTAGATTTATAATCTACACACAACACTAGCTAAATCAGATAGCTTTTACAGTTCTACATGTATGCCCATAGGCCTCCCCCTCATTAGTTAACTTTGTAAGCTGGTATTGTAACATTACAACAATGTTGTGTGCCAATTTTATAAACTTACAGTGTAATATGTGTTACTTTTCTGAGGCAAACCAAGGAACATTTCTCAAGGTTCTTACTGCCATCTTCAGCAGCATTTAATGGGGTATCTTTCATATATTTGTAATAGATAAAACTAAACCAGACAGCAGATTTTTTTTAATAAATCATAAAACATGTACCATGTTTCTGGTCAAGAATGTATAGGATAAGTTAAACTTAATTGCATTCTACTAACCAATATACAATTTGTATACAAATAAAAATACAAATACATTCGTATTTCTTATGTATACTTATGTTGAAATAAAGTTCTAAAAGGAAAAAAAGTGTAATTTTTAAAATGTGCCATTAAAGAGAAAAGCAGTACCTGAGATGAAGAAGCAAAGGTTTAACCCAGCACTCAGGAGGCAGAGGCAGGCAGATCTCTGTGAGTTCAAGGTTCAAGGCCTGCCTGATCTACATAGTAAGTTTCAGGCCAGCTGGGGCTGCAGGGAGACCCTGTCTCAAAAACACCCCCCTCCCCCGCAAAAAATGTCATTTTGACAGACTCTAGAATCACCTGAGAGACAGGCTCCTGGGCATGCCTGTGGAGTAGTATTTTGACTGCATTGATTGAGGTGGGAAGAGTTACCCACCATGTGGTAGCATTGCCTAGTTAGGTCCTGGACTAAGTGAAGACAGGGAGCCCAGTAGCAGTGTGCATTTGTTGCTCTCTACTTCCTGATTGTGGATACAATGTGAGCAGCAAGCAGTCTCAGTCTCCTGACTTCTCCACCATAACTTCTCCACTCTGGAACTATGAGGCAAAATAAACTCTTTCTCCCTTAAATTACTTTTGTCAGGGTATTTTTATCACAGCAACAGAAAAGCAATTAAGACAAGGCTTGTGTCCAACCTTTTGAAATTACAATATGATACTGCCATCTACAAAGTTCATACTCCGGGGAACTGCGTAATCAAGTTATAAGAAATATTCTAAGTAAGTTTATGATTTTCTGTTGGGTTTCATTCATAGCTGTTCTTGGCTACTCGTGACCATGTACAGCCTGTGGGGCATAGACTGGACATACTTGGATGCAGTGACTATTCATATA
>NW_008338116.1:358933-365602 GCF_000622305.1 Nannospalax galili
CCTGGAACTCACTATGTAGACCAGGCTGGCCTTGAATGCACAGAGATCCACCTGCCTCAGCCTCCCAAGTGCTGGGACTACAGGCATGCGCCACCACGCCTAGCTTCATAAGATACATTCTTAGCAGTAGTGTTTTTGAGATAAAGAGTAGGCACCAATTTAAGGTTTTGTTGTTACAGACAGAAAAATAAGCCTGCTCAGTTCTATTGTATTCACACTGTTCAATTCTTACACTATAGCTATACCCAAAGACACCAAATTGCTAGTTGGAAAACAATTCAACAATCAGATCTTCATTTCAATTTCATAAATTACATAATAGTTTTCCCTGGTATTTCTTTTGTCTTACTTTCTTTTCTGTTGCTGTGATAAAATATTCTGACAAAAGTAACTTAAGAGCTGGCATGATAGCTCAGCTGGTAAAGGCACTTGCACTCAAACCCTGTAAACTCACTTCAATCCCTGGAACCCACATAAAGGTAGAAAGAAAGAATCATGCCCAGGCATGAAACACACACATACACACACACACACACACACACACACACACACACACGGTCACCATGCCTGAATAATAATTTTTTACATTTATTTATTGTGTGTATGTTCACACTTCACAGTGCACGTGTGGAAGTCAGGGGAAAAGTCTCTCCTTCCATCGTGTGGGTCCTGGAGATTAAACTCAAGTCATCAGGCTTGGCAACCAGCACCATTACCCACTGAGTCATCTCACGAGCCCAATAAGTAAAATTTTTTTAAAAACTAAGGCAACATAAGGGATACAGAGTTTATTTTAGCTCACAGTTCAAGTTACATTCTATCATGGTGGGGAATTCTAGGCAGCAGGAGTTTTAAGCAGTTGGTCACATTATACCCAAAGTCTGAAGAGTGGGATGAAGGCATGCTGCTGTTCAGTTTCCACTTCATTTTATACAGTCCAGGATCTCCTACCCAGAAAATGGTCCTGCTCACAGTTAAGATGATGCCCACATAAACTAATGTAATCAAGATCATCCCCCATAATAGCCCATGATTCTAGAGTCTATCAGCTTCATGATTGACACTGACCAGCACAGCCTTCAATTCCCCCACAATAAAGCATTTTAACCAGTAAAATATGATGTGTAGGGCTGGGGAGACAGCTCAGCAATTGCAGTACCTGTCCTGGAAACAAGAGTACCAGAGCTCCCCAGAGCCCATGTAAATGCCAGGTGGTAATCCAGCCTCAGAAGCTGGAGACAGGCAGTTGGCTAGAGAGACTAGCTATTAGCTGTACAGATGGGTTCTGGGTTTGACTAGGAGACCCTGCCTCAAAAGAATAAGGTAGAAGTGCAACCAAGGAAGATTCCCAACATCTGCCTCTGGCCTCCATACCTGGCAAGACTCCGTCAAATTCCTGCCAGCAGTATACCTAGCTATATGTGTCTTTTCTTCCCATTCTAGAGGAAGGACAGCCTACTTCTTACGACTCCTCAAGTACCTTCCTGTTTTCTTTCCTCTCTGTCCACTATTTTCATGGCCTCTCTACATTGGTTTCTTCCCATCAGCCTTCCAATATCTCCCTCCCTCAACTTCCCTGCCTTTCTGCATCTCTTCATACTTGTCTCTCTCTCCTGTTCATTCTACAATTTATACTATTCTGGCTACTGGTTCCAACAAAACTCCCCTTGTCAGATTCATCCCTAATCTCCATGTTGCTAAATCCAATTGACACTTTTCAGTTCTTCTTTTGCTTCCTTCCCAGACAGTATTTGATATTTCTCTTAGTTTCCTTTCCTGTTTCTGTGATAAAAATACCCTGATAAAAGAAATTTAAGGGAGCCGGGTATGGTGGCACACGCTTTTAGTCCCAGCACTTGGGAGACAGAGGCAGGAGGATCTCTGGGATTTCAAGGCCAGCCTGGTCTACATAGTAAGTTCCAGGCCAGCTGGAGGGCTACAGGGAGACCCTGCCTCAAAAAGACAAAAAAAAAAAGCAATTCAATTCCAGGTTCCAGTTCACTACTATGGGGAAGCCCAAACCACAAGAACAGAGCACCCAGTCACATTATGTCACAGTCAAGACCAGAGTGCAATGATTTCATGCATGCATGCTAGCTAGCACTTGCTTGCCTTCTTCACTCATATAATCCAGGATCCCCTGCCAGGGAATGGTACCACCCACAGTGGGCAAGTCTTCCCACTTCAATTAATGTGATCAAGATAATCTCCACAGACATGCCCACAGGCTAACCTAATCTTGAGACTCTCTTCTCCAGTGATTCTAGGTTGTGCTGACAGTTAAAATCACCATCACAGTACTGACCACCATATTCTTCTCTTCCTCCACCTAATTAGCAGTTTTATTTTCTACATAGCTCCTTTCTCTAAGGATTGAAGTTCTACTTCGTAGTATAATTTGTAATATCGTATTGATACACAATCACAACCACAGGTCAAAAGACCAAATTCTTCCAAGTTTCCTTCCCTCCTACCCTTACGCCCCAGTCCCCTAATTTCCTTGCCCAAGGTCATTCGAAGCAAGTGCCATGTATGTGTGCAGCTACAGAACGCTAGCTTTCTCACCAAAACTATGTTCTTCTTGCCAAAGAGTGAAAGCTGCAGGAAAGAAACAGCCAAGAGACAGGGAGAAGCAGGATCTAACAGACTCTGAAGACAAACCAGACTCTGGACTTTCTAGTAATAAAAAAGGATAAATGTTCTTCTAAGCAAAGCTAGAAGGTTTATAATCTGCAATTCAGACAGCTCTGCCTAATGATGAAGAAGTAGGCTTCAGAAATATTTTTGGCACAGGGAGTAGGTGAGGATATGGGTGTGTGTACATGCACATTGTGAATGTGTATTGCATGTACATGCACATGGGGGGTGCACATGTGTATATGTGGAGACCAGAAGTGAATCTCAGGTGTCATTCTTTAGGAGTGATACATCCTATTCTTTGAGTCAGAGTCTCTCCCTGGGGCCTGGGACTCACCAACTAGGATAGACTGGCTGGACAGCAAGCCCTATGGATCTATCCATCTCTGCCTCTCCAGTGTTGGGATTATAAGCATCTGCACCAAGCCTAGTTTTTTATGTGGGTGCTGGGGATCAAACTCGGGTCCTCATGCTTATATGGCAGGCACTTTACTAACTGAACTATCTCTCCATCCCCTAAGCTTTAGAAATTTTAAGATAGAATTAACAAGACTGTATGAGCCATTGAATGCACAAAGTCAAATTTACCAGGTAGAGATTTAGGTCTGGAGAGGGCTGCATAGAGTCCAGAGTCCAAATGTATGGAAGGGTGAAGACTAAAAAGAAGAAACCAAGGCTTTCGGGGTAAGATGGTAGATTAAACATTTCCACTGTGGAGTTAAGCTAACAAAAGAGAGACTACATTCCTAAGGAGAGAAAATGAAAAAGAGCCCTGAAAATAAAGCAGTGCCAAGGTGACTAAAGCATACAGAGGGACAAAAATAATGCAGAGAAAAGTAGGGTACAGCCCTGATGGGGGCGGGGTGAGAAGCCACAACCAGAGGGCAAGACAGGCCACCCTGGCAGACTGGCAGTCCTAGCCACAGGATGTGCCCACAGTTCTCACAAGCCTTAAATCCACTCTGGGGCCCTGGTGTGGCAGTGACTCCTGGTTAGCAGGCTAGCGTGGAAGAAAGCCATTTTGTTATTCCCATATCTCAAGAGAGGGTGTAATTAATGTTAGAGGTTAAGTATTCTTGGGACATAAAAATAAGAAACAGAAGTCAGGGAGACCAGGAGCCCCTTGGAGTGTCCAGATGGGAAATGGCCAGGAGAGGTAACAGTAGCAAAGAGTGATTCAGATGGGGAACTTCTGAGACATTTAGGTGCAGAGAACATGGGTTGTGAAAGGTGCAATGGGTGGTGGCTCACCCTTTGTGGTAAACAGTAAGCCCTAATACCTAAGGATTGCTGCAGAGACCAGGCCCTCCAAGCCAGCAATGCAGATTGCTTGGGTTCTTAAACTGTCCTCTACCATGTTTGGTTTACTACCAGGCAGGCTGAGATTAATTTAAGTTCAGATCCAGTGGATAGGGGCATTGCTTGCTTTCCTCCTGCAGGGTGGTTTACCATGGGGGCAGGGTCAGAAAACCCTGAAACTAACAGGCAGAGTCTCCAGTTCCCTTGGTTCCTCCCTTGCAGGGCAGAACTCAGTGTTGTGTTTGCTTCCCATTCTTTGACACACTGGTATGATTCACCTGAACTAGGATCCTTCCCCACCTGGAGATACCAAGTGGGAGGGACTCTAGAGTGGGAACCTGCCCGAAGCATAGGCCACAAAGTTTATTGGGGCCAGCAGCCACTACCAGTAACCAAAAAAGGGAAGTTTCTAACCTGAGGCTGACAGAATACCATTGACTGGCTCTCATCTCACACACGGCACTGATCTATACAGTGCAAACACAAAGGAATTACGACCGACATGATATGGCCAACCAGCTTCCTTCCCACTTCCAGCTGGTGGATTCCAATATTGGAAGATATGAAGAGAAGCTTTGCTAAGACTCTTTGATCATTTTCCTTTTTTCCTCTTTATATTTTAGAATTGTTTTTACTTCATTCTATTTTTTTCTCCCTTTTAATTAATATTTTGGTTAGCATACAAAGAAATGGGTTTTATTGTGACATTTCCATACACATATATTTATTGAGTGATTAAATGAATCAACTGAGTTTTTTAAAAAAGATATAGACATAGGCAACGACTTTCGGAAAAGGACTCCAATAGTTTAGGTTCAAATAATAGCAGGACAAATGGGATTGCATCAAATAAAAAGCTTCTGCCCAGCAAAGGAACTAATTACCAGAGGGGGAGAGGGCAGATGAAATTATTATGAATATAGACAGCCTACAGAATGGGAGAAAAATATTTTCCCATTATTCATGTGACAGGGAATCACTACCAAAAACATATAAAGAAGCCAGGCATGGTGACATATGCTTTTAATCTCAGCAATCAAGAAGTAGAGGCAGGTGGATCTTTCTGAGTTTGAGGCCAATCTGGTCTACATAGCATGCTCTAGGTTAGCCAGGGCCACACAGTGAGATTCTGTCTTAAAATAAAAATTTAAAAAAATTAAAAGGATATATAAAGAACTTGAGGTTGGAGGATGGCTCAGCTGTTAAAAACACTTCCTGCTGTTCCAGGGGAACTGAGTTCAATTCCCAGCAACCACGTCAGGGAGCTCACCTGTAATTCTAGTTCTAGTGAAGTCCAACATCTGTGACTTCCTTGGGCACCTGTACACACGTGCACATATGCACACACACACACACACACACAAACACACACACACGCATGCATGCACACAATTAAAAATGAAATAAATCTTTTAAAAGATATATATGTATAAAGAACTTTTTTAAAAAGTAAACATAAAAAGAACAAATAATCCAATTAATAAATGGCAAATGAACTAAACAGACATGACTGTAGAAGGGTGATTATTTGAGAAGAGGAAAAGGATGAGTGGGGGGAGAGGGAAGAACAGAGGGCCATTCAGGGGAGGATGAATATGATCAAAAGACATGCATCTGTGAAAATATTATAAGGAAACCCATTAGTTTGCATAATTAGTATATGCTAATTTTTTAAAAAAGAAAAAAGGAAAGAAGGCTGGTGAAATTGCTCAGTAGGTAAAGGTGTGTGATCTCTAACCTCCAGAACCTCTAAGTGATAGGTAAAAAGTTGGCAGAGAACGAGCAAATGGATGATGAGGCACCGAGGCACAGATAAAACTCCATCAAAATAAGGGTTATTAGCAAAGGAACACATGGGGCAGATTCCCTTCCAGGCAGGGAAAATGTCTGCCTGGGTCTTGAGCTGGGGTCTTTTAAAAGGGAGGCTTCTGCTTCCTGCAGAAGGCAGGAAGGTGTATTTTTTTAAAGTTGGAGGGAGGGGGAGTGGGAGAGCAGAGCTGTTAAAATCTGTCCTCTTTAGAGATCAAAGGGGAAGCCTGCTGTGTTGGCCAAACAGTGGAGAAAAGTCTGCTTCTCTTGACTTCAAAGACCAAGGTGCTTATTAGCTAGGTTCCCTTTTCTCAGGAGCATGAGAAGTCCTTGGGATCCTGTTGGTGAGGGAGCAGGGCTATCTGAACCTTAACATTCCAGACTTTTGTGTTATAGGATAGGGGTGCCGTTGTCGTCTTGCTACTTCCTGTTGGACAGGGTTGATGTGGGGGGGCTGGGTTAGGGTTTGGTCAGAGAGCAGGGGTTCCCTCTTTATGCATCTCAACAGGGTCCTCGATGGTTGACAGGTGCTTGTATACATGTGGGGGGAAAGAAAGTGACAACTGATTAAAATTAGTAAGAGTTAGTTTTTGGATTTGGTCCTGAAAATATCTGAAGAGGCAAGGAGCAATGGTTAGCACCAAGGAAATAGCTCATTTTTTTTTTCCTTCTACCAGGGCTGAACTTGAGAGTGATGGACTCAGGATTTGTTTTTAGGTATTTTGATAGCTGTTGGATTGGCTAGAATCAGTGTCGGTTGCCTCTCAAAGGCTTATAGATAGGGAGAGAAAACAAATTTAGCCATCATTTTATTTTTTAGGCTAGAATAGAGCCTAAGAGTGAGAAGTCAGAGATCAAGCCAGCAAGCAGTGCTCCTCCATGGCTCCTGCCTTTGGTCACCTGCTTGAGTTCCTGAGATCGGAA
>NW_008338116.1:365781-366562 GCF_000622305.1 Nannospalax galili
CTGGCTCCTTTCTTTTACCAGTTCCACCTATGTGAAGATAAGTCAAAGGTCCTACCTGCTTGACCAGGGCTTCACTTGAAAGCATGGAGGAAATGTTTCCTCTGTGTTGACCCTCTTCTTTGCAGACTGGACACTGGTTCAAGTCCCTCTTCTGGGGTCTCCATGGCCTCCCTTAACAAGAGAACAGGTGACTCTCCAAAGTTACAGGACATTTCGAGAGATGTGCCATAGCCCCTGGAACTTGTTTGGCCTTGGAGGGTCAGGTACAAAAATTTGTCCCTTTAAGTCCCTCTGACCAGATTAATATAGGCCTTAGAGTCTGGATATTAAACATCCAACAAGGTTAGTTACACCAGCCTGGTACATTAATTACCATGTGCTATGTAGATAGAGCTTGGGCAACATCCTTAAATAAACCTTTACTAGACATCCTTAGACTAGTTGACTAAGCTGTGACCTTAGAAATTTTAAGGTTTTCTATACATTATGCTTGTTTCATCCTTGTTATATTGTAACAACCATACACAGACCTTCATCACCTGCCCAGCTTTCTCATTTCTCCGTCAATTCTGGAAATAGCTAGCCATCATAAGCTTCATACATAAATCCTTCTTTAAAAATATCTCCATTCTCATATCCTTCCAACATCCTCCACTTTTCCATTTTCCTTTTTTAATAACCATGAGACAATAACATTAGCAAACAAATTTTTTATCTGTTGTGAGACTTCTTTTCCTGGGGATACTAAGTAATGTTTTTCCCCTTTTTAGGTTGTGGTATC
>NW_008338116.1:366768-368603 GCF_000622305.1 Nannospalax galili
AAATTACATACAGTTGGCTGGGAAGAGTGGCTGGATACTCAGGTGAGGGTCCAATGACCCTGTTTACCCCTCCTCCTTCAATTAAAGAATATGATAGTCAAGTCAACAAGTTTAATTATGATGATTTTTGTTAGTGGACACAGCTGAAGTCATGAAGATGATAGTAGTTTGACCCAGAAGTAGTGTGTGGTATCATCTTAGTAAAGAACACGGAATCTAAATTATATACATAAGATAATGTAATAAGTTAATGTTACCCGTGTACATATTGTGTTTTATAAATTTGTAGGTAAATATTTTACCTTATGTAGTTTAGAGTGGTCTACCAACACCTTGCTTTAGGTGGAAGAAGCAATTGGTACATAAACATTATCAAATTGATGTTTACAACCTCCAGCATAATCAATTAAGGGAAAATGTGGTATAACCCTGTTCAGACTTTATAACTGTTGGAGTGAGAGAGATGGGAGGGGTGTCCATGAGGGGACGGATGGGCAGGGTACCGGAGGCTGGGTCTGGAATCAAAAATCAAAGAAGTTAGATACAGGAGGGATAAATGGGTTATTTGAGCTAGAAGCCAGAATAGGGGAGACTAGGGAATATTTGGCAAGGAGGTGTTTAAGGTTTTGGATATCCTTAAGTAGAGGAGAGTTAGTGGAAGGAGAATGGGTGATGGACTTAGAGTGGCGCTGGAGGGGGGAAGGTCATGGTGTGGAGAGGGAGTTCGAGTTGGAGAAAGGAGAAGAGATGGGTTGGGCCCTGGAGTGGGAGGCAGGGAGAGTATAGCTAGAGTATAGCAAGGGGAGGACTTGGCTGTGCCTCAGGCTGGGGAGCAGGAGGAGGTTGGGGATGGGTCTTAATCTCCTAATTGGAGGCAGTTCATTGGCTATGGTAGGATCAAAAGCTAAGGTCGAGGGGTGGGGGCGAGTGGGGGGGGAGGCCCCTGGTGGGTTGGGATCCCATGAAACTGTCTTAGCAAGAAGAACCTGATGGGAAGAACATGGGACCCAGAGGGAGGGATTAGCTTGGAGATCAAAGGAAGCTTGGATATATGGTAATTCAGACCGTTTGCCTTTACAATGGCAGAAATTTTCTAAATCTCTCAAAATATTGAAGTTTAAGGTTCCAGTGTCTGGCCAAACAGAGTTATTATCTATCTCGTACTGAGGCCAGGCAGTGGTGCACAGGAACTTCAGGCATTTTGGCCTGATTGTATCAGAAAGTTTTAGTTGTTTTAAGGATTTAAGAAGACAAGCAAGAGGTGTGAGGCCCTGAGACTTTGAGTGGGTGTTTCCCATAGTGACAGATTAAGTACAGAGTGAAGAGGAGATAGAGAAAGAACCCAGCAAGCGGGTAGGAGGTAGAGACAGAACTGAGCAGATGGGAGACAAAGAAAATCCTCTCTCCATAGGGAGTGGAGGTAGGATCATGAGTCCAGGCAGGAAAGCGAGCCGATGTGGAAGAGAGAGAGAGACTGGGCAGGAATAGGAGGAAAACGTGTTTGGCATTGGTCACAAAATACAAGAGCAAGGAGAACCAGGCATCAAAACAAAGCATCCTTTTATTTGTTGCTTGGGTTCTAGTTATTATTTTTGAGCTATTTCCAAGTCCCAGAAGGCAGTGTCCCACAATTAGATCATCAGGGAGAAGAAAGGCAAGATCCTGTCCTGGACAGGAAGTAGTGCGTGTTCCTATCTCTGGAAATAGCATCCTATATCCGGAGAAAGGAAAGGGGTTTCTGACACATGTG
Organism: Nannospalax galili; assembly: GCF_000622305.1. Lineage (NCBI taxonomy): Eukaryota > Metazoa > Chordata > Mammalia > Rodentia > Spalacidae > Nannospalax > Nannospalax galili. The sequence continues at coordinate 368,519 of NW_008338116.1, forward strand.
TGATTTCGAGGCAAATGAAAAGAGCGGAAAACCCTGCAATGAGATCGTGGCATGACCAGCCAGTAGATGGAGACAAAGTACAAGG
>NW_008338116.1:369388-383796 GCF_000622305.1 Nannospalax galili
CAGTTCTCAACTGCATAGTGCCTTTACTCTTAGGCTGTTTTGTTGTTCTCCTCCTTGTCACAGGGTCAAGGGGCCAGCTTGAACCTGGAAAAGTCTTGGAGAACACATTTTGAGATAATAGGCATAAGTCTGAAGTGGGAAGGCCAATCCCATCTTCAGAGTTTGCATCTCAGTGAGATCAAACAGCATGTGACTGTTTACCAATATAAGTAATATTATCCTGACATTATAACTAGAAAGCACTCAGGGAATGATGGGGCAGGAACATAAGCAAGCATAGAGCATCTGTGCCCCGGCCCGCGGGGTCTGCAACGAGGTACCTGGATTGGGGGTGGGGCCGTGGATGAGGCAAGCGACAAGAGAAATGGAGACAAGACAGTGCTTTGATCAAGTCTCATTTATTGAAGCACAAGCATGAGTTTAAATAGAGAATGAGTACAAGGGGGCAAGGAATGAGTAATCACATCAGTCAGAACACAGGAGTCTTGATGTACTCTAAGGGAGGAATCTATTGATTAACTGAGAACAGAGCTATTCACCTAAACTAGAGCAAGGCCACAGGCTACTGGCCCCGGCTGTGAGCCAAGGTTTTGGGCCAAGGCTAGTTGGCCCCAGCTGTGAGCCAAGGTTGTGGCCTGAATGTAGAGGTCACCAACTCAGGTCTGCCAGCAGCCCCAAGAAATGGCTGAGCCTCAGGCTCCCAACACATCTGAGTATCAGAGAGGGAAATAACTCTATTTCAGAGAAAAACAGGCAATCACAATGTAGAAAGGGGAGGAGTTAAGACCAGTGGAGATGGCATCTCAAGCCTCTCATTCAAGTAGACTATTACTTTTTACCTCTTCTTGTTGTAACTATGTGTTGGTAGTAGCTTGTCTCTTGTAAGGTTTTGGCCCTGGAGTACAGCAAATTTTCATCTGCTTCACAGGTCTAGTCATCACAAAGTGTCAGCTCCCTGTGCACCTTCAAGGCAAACGGCTAGAAAAATTTTAAGTTCCCTTTAGAAACTAGAAATTACAGTATGTAAAACAGTAGGAATTTAAAATAGTCATTTTTAGAAATTAGCAAATACCATATAAAAGATGTTAAAATCTAAATAATTTCTTTAAAATTACCAGGTAAAGATGTCATTGAAACAATGTCAAAACCTAAAAATAATTTCTTGTAAAATATCCATAATTATGTCAAACACTGTAAAAACTTAAAACAATCGTCTTTAAAAAAACAGTAAATATACCACAGAAGAAGTTAAAACTCAGAGTAATCCCTTTTAGAAACAGGCCCTAAACAATGTTAAAATTTAAACTCCCATTATGTAGATTTGGCATTATTATCTTAGTTTGAACTAGAAATGCATTGTTTATTCTATAACATCATCAAGAAACAAAAACAAAAAGTAAATTGTAAGAGAATCCTAGGCACACCTGGTACCAGTAGATTAGGCTTAATATTAAAGAAGAAAGTACCCTCAGATATATATGTATATGTGATCCAAATAGAAAATCAAATTAAAGAAATCCATGCTTCTCACCAACCATTGTAGCTGTGAATGCAAAGCCAAGTTCTCAGAGCTCTTAGTTTGTAGACAGAAGTTATGCTGGAAAGGAAACTCATGAGGGCAGCAGAAGGAACAGGGCATATAAATAGTGTTTGTTGGTCTGAAAGCATGTGGCTCTCCTGAGCAGTAACTGTGACCTTTTATGTATAGTGAAATTTAAAATGGTTAGGTGTAGTTAGAAAAGTAGGCACCTGAGTACCAGTTGCTTGATGCCCAAGAGGGCCTAAGATCAAGCTTGAGCCCCTTTGTCTGAGAAAAAGTTTAGGAGAAAAAAAGGCTTTTAAAACGTTTGTCCTTTGTCAATGGGGCAAGCCGCCTGAAATTGTTTAAATGTTTAGCAAAGTTATCCCGAGTAAAGTGAGGAAGAAAGGCAGTGGAAGAGGATAAAGACAGGAAAAAGGATGGAAGACAGCAGAGCTTGAAGGCCCATGGCAAAGGGGCGGGGGGCGAGATGCCGGTGGTGAGCGGCTGTGGGGGAACTGAGATAGGGAACTGATGAAGCAGGTCCATCATGGAGATCACAGTGCTGTCCGGGAGTGGTGAAAATCAATGGGAAAGGAGATCAAAAGAAGTAGGAAAGGCAGAGTATTTCCAGTGAGGAGAGCCAGAAAGAGGTGAGAGCAAAGCAGAGGGCTGGGGAGAGGAGGAGAGAGAAAAGAAATGTACCTGAGAGCCAAGTTAGCGGCATTAGAGAAGTCCAGGCGGGTCCCTTGAAGTAAGAACTGGGTTTTGGCACCATCTGATGGGTAAAAATTTGGTGGAGAACGAGCAAATGGATGATGAGGCACCAAGGCACAGCTAAAACTCCATCAAAATAGGGTTTATTAGCAAAGGAACACATGGGGCAGATTCCCTTCCAGGCAGGGAAAATGTCTGCCTGGGTCTTGAGCTGGGGTCTTTTAAAAGGGAGGCTTCTGCTTCCTGCAGAAGGCAGGAAGGTGTATTTTTTTAAAGTTGGAAGGGGGTGGGGAGTGGGAGAGCAGGACTGTTAAAACCTGTCCTCTTTAGAGATCAAAGGGGAAGCCTGCTGTGTTGGCCAAACAGTGGAGAAAAGTCTGCTTCTCTTGACTTCAAAGACCAAGGTGCTTATTAGCTAGGTTCCCTTTTCTCAGGAGCATGAGAAGTCCTTGGGATCCTGTTGGTGAGGGGGCAGGGCTATCTGAATATAGAATATCCTGTTAGAATCCCCCTGCTGCTCAAGTCAGTACCTGGCAGCAGTCCTTCCCTCTCACAGATACTCGCATACATGTCCTACTGAGACATTGTCCCTGTGCTGCTTGCTAACAGACTTCCAGGTGCCCGGAGCTCTTCACCTGCAGAAGTGAGTTTACATCAAAGTAGGCGTTTGGTGGCCACACACCTTGCTTCCCACTCCCTTCTCTGCCTTTTGCTTGAGACACAGAGAGCCTGGTTGTAGGCTTGTGCTATGAAACATTCCCTCTTCTTCAGAAAGTTATAAGAACAGATTTCCACTTCTGCCAAGTGGGCCCTGATGTCCTCTCTTCAGAGCCCCCTGCCATGCTGTCTCTGGTGCTGGGGCCTGAACTCTCCTCAGAGCCCCTACTCTGCTGTTGTCTATCTGCCTGTCTGTCCATGGTGTTAAATAAATCTTGTGGCCTCAGGAAACGATCGCTGTTTCAGTGTCCTACATCATACCTGAAGCATTTCAGAACACACAAAGTGGAAAGAGAAAAACGACTCCAATAAGCTGTTCTCTGACACCCCCTGCCCCACACAATCAGTATAATTTTTTTCAGGAAAAAAAAAAAAAAAAAAAAAAAAAAAAAAGGAAAAAAAAAGAAAAAAAAAAAAAAAAAAAAAAGATAAGAAAGGAAAAAAAAAGAAGAAAAGGAAAAGAAATCAAAAGTCCAAAAGCTGGTAACTTCAGTAGATGGCCAAAACTAAGTCAAACATCTTGAACCTCTTTGTCTAAAGAGTAAGCTCAGATTGCAACACCAATCAGTCTAGCTAAGGGAATCTGAAACTTCAGTTGTTGTGATGGCAGTAAAATTTACTGACAATGAGATGGTTATTGAAGAACCTTAAACCATGATGAGATAAGAGAATAAGGAAGGTAAATAAGAAGTCTGCCCCTCGGCCCTTATGGCTTGTTACAGGTTTAACTAACGTGCGTATGTTTCTAGAACCCCTGCTTGCTTTCTTAACTTCCACATATGAGTTGACTCATAAATTTCCCTACAAACGGGAGCTCAGGGCTGGCACCATAACAGAGTGATCAGTGTGTCAGCCTGCCAGCGTGAATAAACTCCTTTGCCTTCACCTGACTCTGCTGCTGGGCTGTTGACTCTCAGAAGTTCCCAGAACTTCGGCCAAGAAAATAAGGATCTAGATCCAAAGAGATTAAAGTGACCCTATGGTGACTGGAACTCAGCAATCAAAGCAGGTAAACAACCATGTGAAATAAGAAAAAGGAAAGACAGTGGGTTAAGAGTTATACAACAAAGGCAACAGCAACAAAACAGTTAAGATTATTCTAGAAAGACAGCTTATTCTTTGGCTTCTTTTACAGTTACCAGGGAGGCAAGGAAGCTCCTGGCACAAAAGACTGCATAAAAAGCAGTTGTCCTTAGTGCTAAGTGACTCTGATATAATCACTCATTGAGGCTAGGATAAGGGTCAGAAAGCAAGAAATATTGAGATGCTCTTATTTAAAAGAAGAGAATTAAAAGCATAGAAAGATCAAAGAAAATTATAACAAAAAGATCATTCACATTCTGAAAAAGAAAGATTAAGTAGGAGGAGACACTCACATCCAAGCGAATATGGTCAAAAGCCCATGATCAGTTAAACATTGATGTCTTTTCTTTGGGGTAGGACAGACAGGTAAGTTTAGAATACTAACTGAAGGCCTGGGTGTTGTGAATGTGAACAGCAGGCCCTTTTGATCCTACAGTAACTCACTACACACTTCAGGTCCTGTTTTTCCACACCACATGTGAAACATGAAAGACTGATTCCACCTTAGCCATGTGCTCAAATTCAAACATCTCCTGTCGCTGCACCATTCAGAATGTCACTTGAATAAATGAAAACTTGACTAGAATTAAGAATAGTTGTCTGTACTATATTATTGAGTTTCCCTTGCCTCCAAGCACCCCTCAACACACACATCTGCTAGTCATTCACAATGTGAGGCACACTCCAAGGCTGAAGGAACGTTAAGAACTGTTAGTTTGTAAAGGACACATAATTGAGCTTCCTCAAGACGTGTAAGAAAACAGAATTATCCTAGAATGTTGAAGGACAGGTCCAGAGAAACAGGTGCCTCTTTTGCCAGCATGCTTATTGAGAACAGAAAGAGCTTCAAAGAACTATCACGTATCTTGTCCTGCCTCAGCATATCATAAACTGCCTCCAGGTCTGTGGGTAATGATCTTAAAGAAGATGGCTTCCTCTGGACTGGCTTCAGCTGAGGGTTCAGTCTTCTACTCTGCTGTCATATAGCACAAGTTTTAGTGCCAGGACAGAGGACTCCATGTGGGAGCTCCTACATCCTCTATTACACACATATCTGGCTGGCTGTGGGCTAAATTGTTTTTCTCCTTCCATTGACTACCAGAAAGTGTATGTAGCAGATGGAGACTAATACATCTCCCACTTTACTTAGCCCTGTCTTCCAGTGATTGAATGCTGCTATGTAACTTGTAGGCCCTTCCATGGTGGGCTTCATCCTTCTGTGAGTCATAATGAGCATTACTGCTGAGAGAGAAAATTCATGAGCGATGTAAGAATGCCCTCCTAAAGATACCTGTGGTGGTTTGAATGAGAACATTCCCCATAGGCTCCAAGTATTTGGACATTTTGTCCTCAATTGATGGTGCTGTTTTGGGCAGTCTTAGACGATATGGCCATGCTGGAGGAAGCACGTCATTGGGGGTGGGCTTAGAGAGTTCTTAACTCTTGTCAGATCTCCAGCCTCTCTCTGCTTCCTGTGCCTGCTTGAAAATGTGAGCTCCTCTTTTGCCCTGGCCACCTCTTGCCTCCCCACCATGATGGACTGATTCCTCTGGAACTGTAAGCTAAATAAACTCTTCCTTTTCTAAGTTCCCTTGGTCACGGTGTTTTATCACAGGAACAAAAAAGTAATACAGTTCCTTTCACTGTGTAATTCCTAAAACAGACCACATCAAGCTTTCCAATTTGAAAACAAATTTTATGAAACTAAGGAGCTGGCTCAGTGGATAAAGCACTTGATGCACAATCCAGACTTTAGATTCCCAGGGCCCACATAGAAAAGCCACCAGGCATAGTGGCCTACCTATAATCCCAGTGCTGGGGAGGCAGAGGCAAGAGATTCCTGGGGCAAGCTGGCTAGCCAGACTAGCCAAGGCTCTGGGTTCATCAAGAGACCTTGCCTCAGAAAATCAAGTACAGAATGATTAACATCAACCTCTTGCCTTCACATACACACTCACATGTGTCGGGGCCGCCTGAGTGCAGCGGTACTCTGGGCCTATGAGTTCCAGAGCACTTCCGCAGCCTGACCTAGAGTCGGCCCACCTGTCCAGTCACTTTCGATTCTCGCCAAGATGGCACCAGGCACAGGTCAAGGGGGAGGGATGGGAAAACTCATCACCGGCATAGGATTGGCTCCACCTGGCCTTGCCTCATTCCTGGCGTGCATAGGGAGTGGCCCCTCAGCCCATAGGTCCGCAACACCAGAAGCAACTGTCACTCACAGCTCAAACTTCCCGCCGTGAGACTTTGCCTTTAAATACCTGTGCCTGCTGCAATAAGGCGTGTTCCTGCTCTGACTGGCACCCGGCTCTGTGTGTTCCTTTTGAGCCGCGCACTCATCATCCCGCTCAGCCCCAGCCCTGCTCAGCCCCGAGGGGAAAGACGGATTATCGGCTGGCTCCAAGGATCTCTCTTTTACCCTCCCTGCATGTTGGAACCCGACACACATGCACACACATGCAAACATATGCACACTGCACACACAAAAAAGAGAAAATGAAAACATATTTTATAATACTTTGGGGGCTGTAATTCTATGGTGAAAGACTTTTGCTAGGTATAACGTAGGAAGCCAGAGTAAGATTGCTTAAAACCCCTCAGACTCTTCCCTCCTGTCCTCTCAATCCACCCAAAAAAGCATTAAATCTCAGAAGAACCACAGATCATGCAGTTAGTTGCTTCCTATTTTTAACTGACTAACATTTATTCCTCTTTGTTTTAGCTGAATTTAATAAGAGTTGAGCAAGTGAATAAAGATCAACATGTTCTCTACTGAAATTAAAGTATACAAACCAAGGGACAAGAAAGTATAGACATGCATCTCAAAGATGCAGTCCTCCACACTTTCACTTCCAGGAAGGCAGAATAGGTCTAATTTTTCCTATTTTTCCCATTAGCCACAACTGAAATCCCTGGACAAAAAGGGAAATCCCAAACTATCACCCAGGGATCAAAGAAACAACATGGAGTAAATTCCTTGGGTTTTCTTTGAAGGCCATGGATCCTAGCACAGTGCTCAAGGAGCTGGCAACTTGTAACTGCCAGTGGGGCAGATCAAAGCAAATGCTCCAGCTTTCTTAGCCTGAAGGATAAGGAGGGAGAGAGACTCGAAAAACAGAAAACTTCCAAACAATAAGCATCCTGCTTTAACTAAACACCACAGAGAAAGTTGTAGCCTTGCCCCACCCACACTAGCAAAGGCTAAACAGAAAGCCTTGGCTTCCATATTCAAGATGATGCAAAAGATCCTCCTCTTTTGCGTCTTTTGTTGTTGTGACCAAAAGCAATTTAGGGGAGGAAAAGGCTTATTTCATCCCACACTTCGAGGTCACATTCCATCATTGAGGACAAGAACTCAAGGCAGGAACTTACAGAACCCATGGAGGAATGCTCTTTGGTGGCTCGCTCTCTGGCTCACTCACAGGATCATGCTTAGCTAGCTTTCTTAAACAACTCGGAACCACCAGGCCAGAAATGCACTGCTCACAGTGAGCTGGGCCCTCCAAATCAATGAAGACAATCAGACAATCTCCCACAGATATGTGCATAGACCAGCCTGATAAAGACAATATCAATTAAGGTTTTTTTATTTTTTTTTAAAAGGTGAGAGGTCCCCTGGATGGAATAAAACAAGACCCTGAGAAGTGGTTTTCAGCACTGGCCCACGCTGTGACAAAGCCACGCTCATCCAGAGGTAATGCTGACCATTAAGAAGTCAGAACTCCAACAGGGATCCTGCAATAGCACAAGGGTCAACAGAAGCCCCATGGAAACCTGGTAAAAGTCAGGCAGTGTCCCTCATTGTCCTGCCAATGACACATCAAAAAATGGGGGAAAGGGGCAGCTAAAAACAGAAGATTAAAATAAGATCTAGCGTGCCATAACATGATGTGATAGTATCCAGGGTTCAGTAGAAAGTCAGTCATCATGTCCATAAGCAGGAGAACTGAGAGAAGGAGAAAAAGAGACTTTTAAGAGATACAAACACCAAAACGACAGAGATGTCAGAATCATCTCACAGAGTAAAGCAGCTGAGACAAAAATAGGCCAAATAGCACTGATGAACACACTTGGACAGTTCCATAAAGGAGTCCATGATGTAAAGAACCACAAAGAACCACATAGAAACGGTAGAAAATGACTAAAATAAAAGCCTTAATGGATGGGTCCTGTTTGGTCATCACCTCTGCCAAACCCGTCTCATGATTAAATCTGTATTTCCATTGCTGTATTTTTCATTTTTTAGTTAGCATACAAAATAACGTGTTTCGTTAGGACATTTTCATGTAGATACAAACCACTGGGCCTTGCTAATATTTGCCTCCCATGCCCTCCTGCTCTTCCCTTCCCCTTCACTGGTCCCCCTCCGCCCCCATGCTTTCATGTCATTCATATATATGTGGATGTGTGTATATGAAATTAAATCCACGTCCTACCTAGGAAAAATGTGGTATTTTGGCTTTCTTCCGCACCCACTGCCCCTCTGCTCTTCTCCCCCATCTCACCCCTCCATAGCCCCCTTCGACTGTGTGCATGTGTGTGTGTTTTAAACATGTATATCTCATATGCTATTGGTGTATGAGGACTCAAGTCTGCTATTTTTAAATTTTTCCAATTGTTCTCTTCTCTCAGCTCTTCATTTTTCTGTTATTTTTCCTGACTCTCCAGGAGGCCATTTGAAGCTTTTTTAAGAATGCATTGTGACTGACCTACAGTGTTTTGTATAGGTTATTTCATGTTTGTTTTTGTTTCTGTTAATTGCTTAAGAAGTGAATTATGCACATATAATACCCAGGCTGCTGGCACTACCATTCCACCAGCCTGGACAGGGAAAATCTTACCTCCCTTGTATCTCTTTACTCTTCTCCACTTATAATTATCTTAACCATTTTCTATACAGATACTTAGAATCACATTTAACAATATTATAATTTTTTTAAAGAATAAATCTATTGGCAACAAATTTTCTGGGCTTTCCTTCACCTGTCTTCTTTCCTCCTGCATACCTGAAAAATATTTTCACTGAGGGACAGTTATTCTAGGATGACAATTATTTTATTTCAGTTACTAAAAAATACTATGACCTTCCTCTGGTTCCATGGTTTTCAGAGAGTGTGACCGAAAGATGTTCCTCTGATCTGACCCTGTGATGCCAAGCCAAGGACCCGCTTCCTTCCCAAGCGCTGCAAAGAAGCCACGCCCCTTCCCTCTTCCAGCCAATCGGTTGACTATAGCCGGTTGCAGGGGCGGGGCTAAGGGTATAAAAGCTGAGAAAACCACAAGGCTGGCCCCTTCCCAAACTGTCAGGCTGTCTGGAACCACAGGATTTATGTCTGGGTGTGGACTTTCGGCATCAGCTGTGAAGAGGGGGGCACTCGCTTGTCTGTAAGTAAAACCACACCCCAAGCTCAGTTAGCAAGTCCAATAAACTCGTTAAAAAGTTCTTCAAACCCGGGTTTGGAGAATTTTTTCCTCAGGCTGTCTCAAGGACTTTGGAAGGAGGGAATTGGATGCCACATGCCCGTCCCAGTAGTAAATTTGACTAACAGTAAGGAACTTACTGTTATCCTAATTGTTTTTTCCCTATCCCAATGTGTTTAAAATTTAAAATATCATTTTTCTCCAGATGATTTTAAGATTTTATATTTGACTTAGCTTTCAAAAGTGCAATTATAATATGTCTCAGCACTGATAAATATTTTGCTACAGGGGTTGCACACAGGGCCTTGGTATGCTAAGTAAGAGATCCATCACTGAGCTACATCCTCAGCCATTCTAAAAATGTTTTATTTCAAGATGGCTCAGTAGTTAAAGGTGCCTGCTGCAAAGGTAATGACCTGAGTTCATCCCCCAGAACACTTGGTGGAAGGAGAAAACTGACTCCTGTAAACTGACCTGACTTCCACACAGATACAAGGTATGCAGGCATTCACACACATACATTATACATACATACACACATAATTTTTTTTCAATTTCTAGACACAGATTCTTGATACCTTGCCCAGGCAAGCCTTGAACTTGTGACATCCATGCCTCAGCCTCCTCGCTAGAAGGGAGTATGGGCCTGGGCCGCTACTCTCAGCTCTGATTTCTTTGAGTGCAAACTTGTTCTTTGTTGAAGCTCACCAACTTTCTAGCATGTGCAGGTTTATATCTCCTGCCAGTGTGAAGAATTTTTCAGATATTCTTTTTTCCTTGTTCAACCAAGGCTCTTCTCTCCTAGGACTCTGCTAATGGAAGAAAGACAGCTGCAGAGTAGGGAGGTTATTTCAAGCCACATGTTTGTCAAAAACAAAACAAAAACCAGCACCTAGAGTATGTAAAGAAATGTCAAAATTGTAAAAAATGTCAAATTTCAATAGTAAAAAAATTTTAATGAGCAAAATAATAGAGACATTTTAAAAATCTTAGACAAGGCCATGAAAATATTTTTTCAGTACCATCAGTCATTAGAGAACTGTAAGTGAAAGTGACAATCAGGAATCTCTACATGTCTATCAGAATAGGGACATTGCTATGCACAGTGGCACACAATGTAAAGTGTATGGATTGTCTTTTTAAGTCCTAGACCTAACCACCTATTAACTCCAGCTCCAGGGAGTTACACCTTCTTCTGGCTTCCGTGGACCTGCACACGTGGCATACATACATACATACACATAAATGACATTCTTTAAAACTCTTACTTTTTTTGCCGGGCATGGTGGCACATGCCTGTAGTCCCAGCACTTGGGAGGCAAAGGCAGGTGGATCTCTGTGAGTTCAAGGCCAGCCTGTTCCACATAATGAGTTCCAGGACAGGAAGACCCTGTTTCAAAAAGACCAAAACAACAAAAACAACAACAAAAAACAGCCAACTCTTACCTTTTTAAATAAATAAATTCATTTTCTATTTTTTTTTTCCCTAGAATTCACTATACAGCCCAGGCTAGCCTTAATTTTCCTGCCTCAGTCCCTCAAGGACTGGGATTAACAGGCATGAGCCATCACATTCAGCATTAATTTATTTTCTTTTTTTAAAATAAATAATTTATTGAGAATTTCATACATGCACATAAGGTGCTTTGATCGAATCCATGCCCACCCCCCAACTCCTCCATATCTCCCCATCACTTTTTTTTCTGATAACTTCATGTACTCTTTCTTCTTCTTTGATTCTTTGATGTATTTATTTTTTATGGGGGCTTATGGCTACTCTAACATTCCCCCTTCTGAAGCAGTAACCCTAAAATCTTTAAAAGATTAGATAAAACCTCCCAAATATTTTCAACATTTTTGGCCTTTGGAATGGGGTAGGTTGTTAAGAAGCCCAAGGACACTGTGAGTTTTAGCCAAGAAACTGACTGCTTTTCTTTGGGGTCTTTTGACCCTAACTGCCTAGTGAAGTCCTACCTCCTTTTTTTTTTGGTCTTTTTGAGACAGGGTCTCCCTGTAGCCCCAGCTGTCCTGGGACTCACTATGTAGACCAGGCTGGCCTTGAACTCAGAGATCCACCTGCCTCTGCCTCTGCCTTCCGAGTGCTGGGATTAAAGGTGTGCACCACTATGCACGTCATCTTCTGTAGGGGTTACCCAAATTGCCAAAAGGGAATCAGGATACAGCTCTGGCTTCTTCCATGCTGAACACAGGGTGATGGAACTGGAGTACCCCATCAGTGGGTCTATCTAAAAGACTCTCAAAGTGCATAATTCTTATCTCAAGAAGGAAAAGAAAGTCTTTGAATTGTGAATAGGAGATGTGAAGGAGAAGTAAAGGCAAGAGTAATTAGCATTACAAGTTCTAGACAGGAAACTAGAAAAAAGTCAAAACAGGGCAATTTTCAGATGTTCATATGAGAGTCCATTGGAATTTCTTGACAAGGGCTTCCAAAAGCATCCCTCTATTGGGTTCCTCCTCATTCTTCTTTTGTCTTCCAAGGCTGGACTCTAGAGTGATGGATTCAGGATTTGCTTTCAGATATTTTGATAGCTGTAGGAGTGGTTAGAATCAGAGTCAGTTCCCTCTCAAAGCCTTCTAGATGGGGGAGAAAACAAATTTATCCATCATTTTAGAACAATAGCTGGTTGTCTCCCTTAGCTACAGATGGGCACCACAGTATTGGAGACCAAGATTTGAAGTCTTACATCTGAGCAGCACTTTCTGGTTAGGAACAAAATCATCAATGAGAAATAATTGTCTAAATAAGGGGTTTAACACCCAGAATACATAAAGAGCTCAAAAAACAAAGAATCGAGAAACCAAATGACCCAATTAAAAGATGGGCTAAAGATCTAAACAGAGACTTCTCAAATGAAGAAATAAAGATGACTAAGAAACATCTCCTAAGGTATCATCTTACCCCAATCTGACTGGCTAGGATCAAAAGAACAAATGATACCAAATGCTAGTGAGGATGTGGAGAAAGGGGAATACTCATTCACTGCTGGTGGGATTGCAAACTCATGCAACGTCTATGGAAAACAGTGTGGAGAACTCTTAAAAAAATAAAAATGAACCCACCATATGACCCGATTATACCACTCCTTGAAATATACTCAAAGGACTCATCCTATTGTAGAGACACTTGGACAACCATGTTTGTTGTTGCTCTTTTCACAATAGCTAAGAGATGGAAGCTAACAAAGCGCCCCTCAACTGATGAGTGTGTAACAAAAAAATGTGTGTATTTACATAATGGAGTTCTATTCAGCAGTAAAGAAAGATGAAATAATGAAATTTGCAGGTAAATGGATGGATCTAGAAAATGTTATACTAAGTGAAGTAACAAAGACTCAGAAAAACAAATGACGTATGTTCTCCCTCATATGGCTCCTAGCACCAAATCCTTTTAAATTCCAGGTCCTTTTAATAAGATTAGGTCCTTTTAGATGATGCTATACAGCAGTCCCTTCTGCATGAAATAACTACCATCATCACGACTTCAGCTGAGCCTGATTGCTAAACATCGTCAAAATTGGGCTTGTTGATGGTTGTGCTCATTCATTAAAGGAGGCCCAAGCAGGGTCATTGGACCTCACTGCATTATCCAGCCACTCTTCCCAGCCAACTGTATGTAATTTGACCCTAATCACATATGGCCTCCTGGATTTGGGGAGGGCTAAAGTATGTAATCTGGGGAAGGCTGGAAAGAGAAGGCGTGATCCATGCTGGGTAAAGGCTTTCCAGTGTGCATATCCTCAGGTCATACATATACCTCCTACACCTCCACAACCCCCCAGTTATCTCATTAAGTAAGCTCAATAAATTCATTGATTCCCCAGTAAAACTTTAATCAAACATTAGCTCGACACTAGAACCTTGAAAGGGAATAAGCATTGCTTAGCATCCCCAGGAAAAGAAGTCTCACAACAGATGGAAAATTTATTTGTTAATGCTATTATGTCTCATAATTATTTTCAAAAAAAATGAAAATGGTGGGGGACTGGTGCACTGGCCATGGCACCCCACCACCAAAAAAAAAAAAAAAAAAAAAAGAAAATGCCTCTGGGCTTTGGTCCCATCCTCACCTCCCTCTGCTTCCCTGGGCTGCTGCCAGCCTCTTTCCTGGACTCCTAGGCTGACCCCTCGGCCCAGAAACACCACTGCTTCCTGATCCCTTGCATCCAGATGAACCCAATTACTTCTTGCAGTCCCCAGGAGCCCTATGTCCACCCTCACCTCCCTCTGCTTCCCTGGGTCTGCACAACCCACAAGCCTCTCCCCTGGGTAAGTCCATCACACCCTCCATGCCTTGACTCCCCCAGCCTCATTCACCCTCCCATCTCCCCCACCTGACTCTCCGCCTAGCCTAGGTCCTGTCCTATCCCTTGTCTTGGCACACCAGACACCGGGGGAATCACCACTGCTTCCTGATCCTTTGTATTCAGAGCAACCCAGTTCCTTCAACATCCCCAGGAGCCCTCTGGGCCTAGTCCTGCCCTCACCTCCCTCTACTTCCCTGGGCTGCACAATCCACCAGCTTCTTTCCTGGACACTGGGGCAGACCTCTTGACTTCCTGATCCTTTGCATCCAGGCCAACCCAATTCCTCCCTGCAGTCCCCAGGAGCCCTTGGGTCCTCTTCCCACCCCCAACTCCCTTTGCATCTCTGGGTGGCACAGCCATCAGCTGCCTGAGACCAGCATCTTTCTTGGGCCCTGCTCCCAGGCCAGTCCAACCCCCAAATTCCTGATGACAACATCTCTCCTGGAGGGATCCAGACCTTAGGAGAAAGCCAGAGAACATCTGATCCTCATCTGACTTGGTCCTCTGTGGGAACTCCTGAAGACAAAAGCAATCTGCCCACTCCGATATAAGCTCAAAAGAGAGAACCGGAAGCTTAGATGAACCAGCCTTTCATGCCCAAAAAGTAAACCACAAAGGCACATAAA
>NW_008338116.1:384700-385987 GCF_000622305.1 Nannospalax galili
GATTACTATACCCAGCCAAAATGTCTATTATAGTCAAAGGGGAAAGAAAAAATCCTCCATAACATAAACAGGCTGAAGGAATTCATATCCACAAAACCAGCCCTTCAGAGAGTTCTGGAAACAATATAAAGAGCTGAAGAAAGGAATGACTATACCCAAGAGGTTGGGGATAGAAATTCAATGAAGGTATAACCTTAAATGGGGAAACCATGGTAGAAGTGTTAGACAATGTGAGAGATTAACAATGCCTAGTTAGTTTTAGAAAACCAGAGGGAACCATAATAAGCCAACAACCTACTGACAAACTATACATTCAACCAGATCAAAGAATGTAATATATGCCTAGGCAAGGTTTATCTGAGAGTGTTTGGTCTTTGCCCAAGCTCTATCTATGTGGCATATGGTAATTAAAAGTACCAGATGGGTGGAACTAACTTTATTGGATGTTTAACAGCCATACTATGAGGCCTATACTAATTTGGTCAGGGGGACATAAAGGACAGCTTTTGCTCCTTGCCCTCCTAGGTTGACTAAGTTCCAGGAAACTATGAGCATCTCTCAAAATGTCCTGTAAATGTGGTGAGTCACCTGTCCTCTTGATCAAGGAGGCCGTGGAGACCCCACCAGATGGACCTGAACCAGTGTCCAGTCTACAAAGAAGAGGGTCAACAGAGAGGAAACATTTCCTCCATGCCTCCAAGCGAAGCCAGCCATGGTCGAGCAGGACCTTTGACTTATCTTCACATAGACGGAACTGGTAAAAGAAAGAAGCCAGGGGCTCCTCCCAAGACCATGTTACCCCTGAGGAACAGATCCTCAAGCGACCTTAAGAGTAGAAATAAGTTTTTTTTTTATCTGGGCCAACTGTTGGATCTTAAACTCCCAAAAGGAAAGTATAACCTAAGATTAATGGGGTCAATATAATTTTTAAGAGTCCATATGTATAGCTAAAGGCTACATAATAAGAAACAATGCCAGACAGGTGATACCTTCCTTTGAGTTATTGGCCAAGGTCACCACTCCCAGACAGCAACCCAGCACAGAACTGGGAAAATGAACAGCAGACCCCCATCTTATCTAAAGGAATATTGACAACTGATTGCTGCTAGATGAGGAACAGCTGATCTTCCTGATACAAGGATCTCTAGATAGGCTGACTAGATTCAGCAGATGGACAAGCACTGGAGAATGGCTGGGGGTATTGACAACATAGAGGACAGTAACAGGGATGACAGAGTATATGGGCTCCAGTATGTGGGAGGGGGGAGGCTATGGGAGGGTGCCATT
>NW_008338116.1:386069-402261 GCF_000622305.1 Nannospalax galili
GTAACCAAAGATTAAAGGGGTCAATATAATTTCTTAAGAGTCCATATGTATAGCTAAAGGCTACATAACAAGCAACAATGCCAGACAGGCAACACCTTCTTTTGAGTTGTTGGCCAGGGTGGCCATAGAGCATCCCAGATAGTAACCCAGCATAGAACTGAGGAACTGAACAGCAGACCCCAATCTTATTAAAAGGATTATTGACAACTGATTACTGCTAGATGAAGAACAGCTAACCCTCCTAAACACCTCTAGATAGGCTGACTAGATTCAACAGTAGGGCAAGTAGCAGGGAATGGCTGGGGGTGCCGACAACACAGCAGACAGTAGCAGGGATATCAGAGTATAAGGGTTCTAGTGAGGGGAGGGAGGCTATGGGCGGGTGCTACCTGGGAAGTGGGAAAAATTTTAAAAAATCTTCAAAGCATAAAAATTTGCTCCTTAATAATTAGTAGATGTGAAAAATATTACCACTGAAATCTACCTGATGACTTTACATCTATGCTCAGATGCCAAGAAGCCCAGAAAGTAACTGACTGTGACTAGTAATAATCAGGTATCTAGAGATTAGAAACGCATGTGCAAACACCTTAGTGTTAATTGCATTAAAAATGATTTTTTCTGTATGAAACTGTATTTTAATAATCAAATGGAGATCTTTTTTAAAGGTTAAAGCCTCATTTAGTTTTATGTCTTATAGGGTTTATACTGAGTACAATATTATATAGCTGTAATAATTCAACTGTAAACCTAAAAATGTACAGCCAGTTTTGTAAGAGATGCATCCTAGCTCAGAAAATTGTTATTGAATATAGCAATGCTGATGTGATGAAGTTCTTCTTCTAAGTATGTAGTTATTAAATAAATATTTTTTAAAAAGAAGCTTCTTTTTCCAACAGACTGTAGGCTATTACAGAGCTCCACAACTGGCCACACATAGAGATTACATGTTTGATAGAGCCACTTGTGAAAATGATGTACTCTTGCTCTGGAGTGTGTTACTGAATATGTTAAAGCTGTAATGAAATGTTTCTTCTAATCATGTAGTTATTAAAAACTTTTAAACATGTCTATGGTTATAGTTTAGTCAACTAGTTTAAGGAACAAAATATATATCTAGTCAAAGCTTATCTATCTGTTTTTTTTTTTACCCAAGCCTTATCCACATAGCACATGATAATTAAAAGTACCGGACTGGTGGAACTAACCTTATTGGATATTTAACAGCCATAGTTTGAAGCCTCTACTAATGTGGTCAGAGGGACTTAAAGGACAATTTTTGCCCCTTGCTCTCCAAGGTCGACTAAGTTCCAGAGGACTATGGCGCATCTCTCAAAATGTCCTGTAACTGTGGTGAGTCACCTGTCATCTTGTTCAGGGAGGCCATGGAGACCCTGTGAAATGGACTTGAACCAGTGTCCAGTCTAGAAAGAGGAGGGTCAACTCAGAGGAAACATCTCATTTATGCTTCCAAGTGAAGCCAGACATGGTTGAGCAGGCCGAGCGGGACCTTTGACTTATCTTCACATAGATGGAACTGGTAAAAGAAAGGAGCCAGGAGCTCCTCCCAAGCCTATATGACCCCTGAGGTTCCTCAAATGACCTTAAGTGTAAAAATAAATTGATTTATCTGGGCCAACTATATGGTCTAAGAGTATAGCCAAAGAGTAAAGTCATCAGTATATTTCTTTAAGAGTTCAAGGGATTACACTTCCCAGACATTAGGCTTAAGTCTATAATTTATTTTCTGTATTTCACTTAACTATTTTAAAATTACACATGCCTTTATCATACATTATAAGGATAAATATTGCGTATATGCATATATATATATAGTTATCAGAACATGGGGACCAATCACACCATTTGAAAAGCACTGCCATAGCTCACCCAGAGGGCATCCTTGGCACTAGTTTGTTGTCCAGCTTCATCTATTGTTTAAATTACTATTTTTTTGTTTTGTTTTGTTTTGTTTGAGATAGAGTCTCCCTGTAGCCCCAGCTGGCCTCGATTCGCTATGTTTTTATGTGTATGAGTGTATTGCCTGCATGTGTGTAAGTGCACCCATGTCATACAATGCCTGTGGAAGTCAGAAGAGATGATGGGATCCTCTGGAACTGGAGTTCTGAATGAACGTTAGCTGCCATGTGGGTACTGGAAGCCGAGCCTTGGTCCTCTGCAAGA
The DNA here is from genome assembly GCF_000622305.1 of Nannospalax galili. NCBI lineage: Eukaryota > Metazoa > Chordata > Mammalia > Rodentia > Spalacidae > Nannospalax > Nannospalax galili. The sequence continues at coordinate 388,254 of NW_008338116.1, forward strand.
GCAGTCGGTGCTCTTAACGGCTGAGCCGTCTCTCCAGCCTCCGGCTTAATTGTTTCCATTTTGTGTTTGCTTCCTATCCACTAAATTATAATTTTGAAGCCAAACGCTTTTACTCCAGAACTCCATTACAGATGTCCAGGGGAGAACTGTTAACGCTGGTGATGTGATGAAAGGCGCTAGGAAAGAAAACCCAGAAAGCTTCCAGTGCCCTCCCATCTATCTACCTGTGCAGGGTCAACGCTCACACTTGCTCTTTCTGAGCTGACAACTGCAGCCGGGTTTTTAAGATGAACCTATCCTTTCTCAGTCCCAGAGTTTGTAAACTGAGACATGAAATAATGGGCTGTCAGAAATGTCTTTATTTCTATGAAAACAAATTTTCAGGCGTCCTGGAATTCTAACCCATTTAAGAAAAAAAAAAAAAAAAAAAAACAAAAACCAACCAAACAAACAAAAAAAAAACCTCAAAGCGCCCTCTGCTGGCAGCTAGTGTTAGCCACTATAGCACTAAAATCCCACAAGGAGGGTTATGCTGTGTTTACGATTATATTCTCCATCTGACATAAAGATGGCTCTAAATTACAGAATCTACGACTTAAAAACACTCCTTTTAATGTTTTCAAGTATTACAATCTATACACTATTTGAAAATGAAACAGACTAGTCCTTTATAATTACTGAGGATAGTTGTTAATATGAACAATAACTGGAAATACATTACAAATTGATGTATTTCTAGAATAAATATATATCACGTATCCATGTGAGTGCTCTACCACTGGGGTGCACCTCCATCCCATCAACACTGCTCCTTGGTCAAAGTAAACAATGTATGGCTGTCCTCCTTCAGTGACCATAAAAAGAGTAAGAAATGAGTTCCGGGAATTATTAAAATTAAATTTATGCCGGGTGTGGTAGTGCATGCCTTTAATCCCAGCACTTGGTAGGCAGAGGTAGGCAGATCTCTGTGAGTTCGAGGCCAGCCTGGTCTACATAGCGAGTTCCAGGCCAGCTGGAGCTACTGGGAGACCCTGTCTCAAAAAGGCTTAAATAAATAAATAGATAAATAAATAATAAATAAAATTAAATTTATATTTTATTTGTTTAATAATGTTGTTTATTACTATTTAAAACTTGAATGTAAAAGAGAATCAAGGGGGGCCAGTAAGATAGCTCAGTGGGTAAAGGCACTTACTGCCAAGCCTGACAGCCTGAGCTCAATCTCTGAAGCGACATGATGGAAGGAAAGAAGAGACTCCCACAAGTTGTCCTCTAACCTCTGCATATGTACACACACATAGACACACACACACACACAGAGACACACACACAGACACACAGAGACACACACACAGACACACACACACAGACACACACACAAAGTTGAAAAATTAAAAGAGAAGCAAAACCAAGTGAAGCAATGGAATGACATCTTGAAAAGTCAGCTCATTCAAATTCACAGTAATAAACTGTACATTCATTCCAAAGCAAGCATAGTTCTAACATATTTAAAATACCATCATCATTTATCTCTTTCAGCAAAGTTACTTTGTGGGGCTAGCAAGATCACTCAGCAGGTAAAGGACCACTAAGCCTGACAACTTGAGTTTGATCACTGGGACCACATGGTGGAGAGAACCACCCCCCCCCCAAGTTGTCCTGACCTCCACACACATACACACAGACATAAATAAATCTAATAAAAATGTTTAAAAGCTACTTTGTATATCTACATATATTTTACAGTGCTTATTTAACTTTTGTCTAGAAAAATTCAAGAAGTTCTATTCTTAATTTCTAAACTTAATTTTATGCCTATATACTGAGGGCACTAAAACCTTCCTATAACTTTGGACACAACTAAACAGACCAATGATAATATTTACCTCATAAAAAATGAACAATCTAGCCAGGCGTGGTGGCTTTAATCCCAGCACTCGGGAGGCAGAGGCAGGCAGATTTCTGAGTTCAAAGCCAGCCTGGTCTACATAGTGAGTTCCAGGACAGCTGGAGCTACAGGGAGACCCTGTCTCAAAAAGACAAAAAAAAAAAAAAAAAAAAAGAACAATCTAAGCTAGATTTTTATGAAGAAAAGGAACAGAACAGAACACCTTAAAATGCAGCTCAGTGATAGAGCACTTGTTAAAATGTGCAAGGCCCTGTTGGATCATTAGCACTGAAAAATGAAAATAAAAAGATCGATGAAGTAATTTAATTTCTAATATAAATGAATATTTACTAATCTGCTATATGTAAGGTTTCTATTTAAACGATCAGGTAGGCCTGGGTGTGGTAACACACACTTGTACAGCACTCAGGAGGTTGAGGCAGGAGGGCTGGGGGGTAAAGAGTGAGATCCTGTCTCAAAAAAGTATAACCAACATAATCAGGCCATTCCTAATAAATAACATACCCTAGAGATTCTATTAATTCTAAGTAGACTGTTGGGGTAAAAAAGAAGTGTCCAAAATTCTATTTTAATCAGAGATAAAATCAGGGAAATGTGGAGCAAAAGCCCGAAACATGGTTATTGATTCAACAGACAAATATAAACTCTATTTCCTGCCACATCCCTTCAGAACACCTTGTTTTACGTAAGTTCTGTTTCCTTTTGTTTAATTTCATACTTGTTTCTATAGTAATTCTTGAAGCATATAATCAATTTCAATGTCCCTAAGCCTTTTTCATCATAAATTCTTTTCAGTTAGTAAACAGTAATAAAAATATAATCCTTGTTTAGGACTTTAACATCTTCCTGAATATCCCTTAATTACTATGCAATAGGATTAAATACAACTGCAGTTTCATTATTAAGATTTTTGAATAATTAGAAGGAAAAATACAAGTTCTAAACTAAGCACTTAAGTCTTGTAGGAATTTACTGCCACCTTCAGGTTTTAATAAAAATGCATCGGGACTCTTACTCTCTGCATGTTCACCAGCTGTGGGTCTCTGTGCTAACCATCTACTATCTGCTGCAAGAAGTTGCTGGTAAGAGTTGAGAGATGCACTATCTATGGATATAAGAAAAAGTCATTACTGAGTCAGTTTAACACTGTGTCTATTTAGCAGAATGATAGTATGTTCTCCCCTACGGCCTGTGACCTGTCTAGCCAGAGGGTGGAAAAAAGGGAGGGGTCTGAAATAGCCTCAAAATCCACTGTATGAAATTCTCAAATCAATAGAAATATTTTTAAATGCATTGGTAGTATAGCTTTTACTAAATTTCCAGGAGTAGAAATAATATTGTTCTAGAAACAAAATACTACTGAGTTAGGTTGCAACACCTGTCTTTTGGAAACTGCCCTTTTGCTCTATCTTCTTGTCTAATGTGATTTATTCCATAATGTATAATTGGAAATTCTATCAGTCACTGTGCCCGTAATTACATAGTGGAAGCCACACTGCCCAGAATATTTATTTTTAGGCTAAATCTAATAATTCTTATAGAAAGTTTGGTTTAAGGCCAGGCATGGTGGTACACACCTGTAATATTAGCACTTAAGAGGTGGAAGAGGATTGGAGTTCAAAGTCATCCTCAGCCTCATATCAAGGTCAAAGTCAGCCTGAGCTACATGAGATCCTGTCTCAAAAAAAAAACAAAAAAAAAAAAACAAAACAAAACAAAAAAGGGCCAGTGAGATGCTCAGTGAGTAAAGGCACTTGCCATGCCAGTGTGACGACCTGGGTTTTATCCCCAGAACCCACATGGCAGAAGGAAAGACAGTTACCTTGACCTGTGCATATGTGCTGTGGCATGCCCCCATAATAATTTTTTTAATTAAGAAACTGTTTAAAGACTAATTTTATTTTTTTAAAAAGTTTATTAGTACACACACACACACACACACACACACACACACATACAAAACCCCAAAACTGCAGCACAAAATAGAATTTAAAGAATGAAAAACATAATTAAAAATTAGATTTTCTTGCAAGGCCACAGCTGCCCACCCAAGGACCCACTGCACCTCAAAAACATACTACATCCTGAGGCAGGACTCAAAGGGCCTACATGAAATGTATTACTTATACATGAACTCATTAATATGTTTTAAAAATGGCCTTTTCTTGTTCTTTCTAAATGTTATGGTAAACCCACACATTCGTTTACATACATACAATATAGCCTAGGATCCACATGAGGAAGAACATGCGGGGCTTTTCTTTTTATGATTGGGTAACCTCTCAATATTTTATGTTCTAGGCCCATCCATTTTCCTGTGAATCCAAAAACATTTTTAAAAAACTGGTTTTTAAGGTTCCATGTATCAAGGGTTGGAGAGATGGCTCAGTGGTTAAGAGCTCCTCTTTCAGAGGACCAGTTTGCTTCCCAGCACCCATGTTGAGCAGCTCACATCCTGTAATTCTAGTTCTAGGGGATCCTCCTCCCAAATTAAATCTTTGAAACATAAAAATAAAACTTCCATGTATCAATGCTCCTCAACCAAAGGTCACCAGGAACCACTTATGTTGGACAAATGGAGCTGTTCATTCACTGCAGGGAGGAGCAAAACACACCGGGGGGGAAACTGCAGGTGTCTGAGTAAGCAGGCATTAGAAAGGACTGACATGATTTGGGTTTCTATTAGACTTGCACTAGGATTCAGGAAGTGGGCTTTTTCCTGGATAAGATGCTTTCACAAGTACACAGAATACTATGATTTGAGTGTATTAATATTGTTTATAAATTGGGATGAATAAAGTGAGGCTAAAACTGTAACTGGTAAAGCAGTACTCATATCCACCAGAATAGGGAAATGCTTAGCATTCCTGTGGCTTACAGACTGACCTTGTATATGCCTTAGACGAGCTCATGCAGCATGGAGAGGGTATTTGTCTGTCTTCACCCCCACCAGAGTGGCTTGGCAGGGTGTTAGTGTTCTATGAGATGGTTGATGTTCTACAAGAACTTATCAGGACCAGATAGTTCCTAGTTGTTCTAAGGCAGATCTTTGGAAGCTGATAGTGGAAAGATCACTGTACTGGTAAGTCTTTCATTACCACAATTAACACCCAACACGGGTTACATTTAAAGAAAAAGAGGTTTATTTAGCTCCTTGTTTTGGAGGTCCCAGAACAGAACCATTGAGTTGGCCTCTAATGAAGGCAGCAGCACATCCCCGCTGGCATACAGATAAAAGAAAAGTGCTCAGGGCTCTGACAGGAAGCAGGGCTGAATAAAATCAAACTCAGATTTGTAGAACAATCCTTGAAAGAATGACAAAGGAGTTCCATGAAAATCCTCTCCCAAGGGTACATCCCAATGATCTCTCAGTAGGACTTCACCTTCTAAAGGTCTGACTACATCCCAACAACAGGCTTGGGGGATAGATACCCAAACCTCAGTTATCACCAGAACATGTTATGTGTAAAACAGAAAAAAGGTGCAGAGCACATACAATATCCCTTTAGTGTAAGCAACAAGTTTCTGTATCCTTTATTGAAAAACAATCCATAGACAGAATTTTTTTTTCTACCTCAGAATGGAGTAGAAAAAGTTCCAGAGAATCAAGAGGTCAAGGAGGTACCTTGTAGGCAGTGCCAGCACAGAACTCCTTCCTTGGCAGTTTAAACAGAGGATACAGGCCATGACGCCCTTTGGATGATGCATAGCACAGGAAAAGAAACAAAAGCTCTCAAGGAAGGGAAGATGAATGGGTCTAAGCCTGGGTTCCCCTTTCTTGGAGAAGGCCAAGACTCTCCACAGAAAATCTGGGCCTAAGAGAGTTTGTAGTATGTGCAGGAAAATCTCTAACCAAGTTAGCCCTTGTATAATAGATAATTGTTATGTGTACATAAATCTTCATAAAATGTAAGTTAACACCAGGGAGTATTAAGGTTCAAATAAAAAACTTCTAGGATCAAAACAAAAACAAGACCCACTTGCTAAGGTTCGTGGCTAATTTAAAGTGCTTGAAGTATTTATTATTTAAGTACAACCCACAGGATGTACTTAAACATAGCATGCTGAAATCCAAATTTACCTCCAAGTGCAAGCACTTCACTGTCTCCACCACTAATGACACCATTTCCAGAACCTTTCAATAATAAATAAAACAAGGTATTTCTTTCAATATCCCAGTAAAGAAAATTATTGTTTAGTCTCTGCCTAAAGGTCCATTTTTCCTTATAGTTTAACATAATTTTTCATCTTTAGCAGCAGAGATGAAAGGGTATCTTATGACCTGCTTCTAAACTAGAAATGATAGTAATTCTCTTTCAGAAGACTACAGCAATCTCCTGGTGAGGTTACCCACCTCAAACCTATATTAGAAATAGAAAAATAGAAAAGGGAAATGAACTCTGAAAAGCGTTGCTACCTAAGTTCTCTTGACCTTTCTTTAATAAAATGTTTCTTGAAAGAGAATAATACTAGTTTCAACTTCTAGAGAAAAGATGTTCTACACTTAGAAATTTTAACTTTCTACAGAAACATATTTTTCTGAAAAATAAGTAATTTGAATCTGAGTCTGTTTTAAACATTCCCATCATATTGCAGTCAGGTAAAGAGTAACATGTCAGAATTCTTATATTTATGTTGATTTTGTTTTGAACATGCAAATGTTAATGACTTTCAGATTATACATTAAATACATATAAATATATTAAATATATATAAATATATAGGTCATGGTACATGGTAGGCACTCAAAAATATAAGTATTTCTATCACTGGTTGTCATTAGTCAAGGACCACACTGTTCCAATAAATTAGCCATGGCAAGATACACAATCTAGAAAGAACCCAGGAGGAGTATGGGCAGATGGATCAGTGGTTAAGAGTACTTGCTGCTCTTCCAGAGAACCCAAGTTCAGCAACCACACAGAAGGCCCACAACCACCTGTAACTCCAGCTCTATGGGATCCAACACCCTCTTCTGAACTCCACAGGTACCTTCACACAAATGGCATTCAGTCAGATTCACACACACATACACATAATAAAAATAAAATAAATCCCCCCCCAAAAAAAAACACTCAGAAGGAGGCTATGGGAGAGCAAGACAGTGTCCCACAATGACCAATAGGGAACTGTCCACCGAATCCCACAGAAGGCAGCAACCATGATTCCTGTAGCTCATCCATAAGGACAATAAGGTACACACACCTTCTCTACCTCTATTCTGAGCTTTCATGCTCTTTTTCAGTATTTAGATCTCTTCATCTTTAGAAAATAAGATAGTTTACATTTAAATTTGGCAAGATACTTTAAGAATCTAATGTATTTATTCAACCTTTATCCTTTTATCCACTTTCCTTAAAAGAAACTCATTTTCATTCAATTTTATAGTACTGGACTTACTGGATACAAAAGCAAAATTCTTAGAAATAACAGTCAACTTCCCTATTCTTAAACAATTACAAATGAGGAGTTATATACAAAGATGGCTCTATAGGTGGAACCCTAAGAAACAACACACACACCAAAACATAATTTTCATTTTATTTTTAGATTTTTATTTTAAATAAGGTTTCATATAGCCCAGGCTGGCCCCAAACTATATAGCCCAGGCTGGTCTTGGCCTCCTGATCTGTCTCTACTTCCCTGGGGTACAGGTGTGTCACCACACCAGCAAGAATAACTTTTATTGAAAATGGAACTTAGATTACTTGTGTCTAGCCCACCAATATGAACCAAGAGAAAAGAGAGAAATAAGTTTACTCCATTAATGTTCACTGGTAATTAATGTTTCCTGGTGAATTAAGTCATGGTTGGGATACTTTGTCTTACATGGGAAATGACAGAGCAATGTAGGCTAAACATGAAGCAGGAGCTGTGGGAAAAACTGATGGTGAGAAGCCCATCGCAGACAAAGCATAGCAGTGGTTGGTATTTCATACTTCAGGGTTTCCAGCAGTTGTCCAAAGTAAATGTCATGACCAAAAGATTAATGGGAAACTACAGCAAAGTGTTTTACAGCACTTTAGATCATTGACAAGCACATGCTTACCTCAATCTTTTAAAACAAATTTTTAAACAGGTCTCCTGTAGCCCCAGCTGGCCTGGAACTCACTATGTAGTACCAGGCTGGCCTCGATTTCACAGAGATCTACCTGTCCCTGCCTCCCAAGTGCTGAGATTAAAGTTGTGTAGCACCATGCCTAGCTCAATCAATACTATGGAGGAATGGTAAATGTGATATAAATATTAATGTTTTCATGGTAAGTGTACTAAATCAGTCTTTAAAATGCTGATTTTCTGGCTAGAATTTCAAAACAGCATACACTTGTTAAAGTGTAACTCAGCTGTGTCAAACACCTACATAAGCCCTATGGAGGTTGAGCTGAGTTAGGGAAGCAGAGCCTGTGCACAGTACTGTGTACCTATCATGTCAACTGGCTCAAATCCCTCCAAGAAATGGACAGCTTCTAAACAGCTAAATATGCGTAAGTAATATACAACACTACAAATGACACTCAAACACATCTTTTTATTACATACTCAATTTAAAAATACAATCTCATTAAAAATGCTTATCAAACATTGTATACATAAGTACTGTCAAATACTATTGGATTATGATGTTATATACACCTGCGAAGGTTGATCAGAAACAGAACAAAGCAGCATAACAATGCTGATACTGAATTTCAAAAGTCAAATGGTATACAATTTGGCAATTGTGAAGTAGTGATCTGCACAGGACGAAGTTTGCAGAGGTAAAATTGTTAAGAAACTAACGGAATCATGCAGATATTCCTGTACTAAGTGTTAACAAATAAATTTCCTCCTCATCCTCCTGAATATCATTATAACAGAAATTAAAGTGCACAAGACCACCAGGAATACTTGGTTTGGTTGTACCTTAAACACATACTATGCCAACTGCGCTGTCACATTGAGCGCTTCAATTCTTTGCGCAGTTCAGAGCCTTTGGAAGTTTATTTTGAAGGTGGCTTAGAGAAGGGAGGCCAACATTTTCTAGATTGCACCAAATGCTCTTAAAGTGTAAAAACACCAAAGATTAAAAAAATATCAATTTGGGAGTAGATTCAAGGGAATCATCCATGTCTATTTCACCCTAGCAATAAAGTTAGAACAAGGATCTAGGTTTGCCTCTGGAAAATACTTACTAAAACCTTTTCCAAAAGATCAGACATGTAGAGCAAGTGCCACACAGTCATGTCAGTCACTGCTCACATACTTCCTACATCATAAATACCAGGTGTAGGCACCTGCCCTCCAAACAGTCACAAGAAATACAGAGAATGTGTCCATGCTTGACACTAATTTTACTTACTAACATAGAGTATAATTTGTAAAAATAGGTTACCACCATACAATCAAGGAAGAGAAGAAGGAAAACTAGTCTACCAAAGTGCTCCTTTCACTTCAAACCCAATAGTTTAATTTTGAGTAAAACAAGATTGTAAGGTTAGGATATCAGTTCTAAGTGAGCTGTCAATGCCATATATACTCATACATACTCTGTACTAATACAAATCAAGTTTTGGAAACATTTTATCCGTCTTATTTACAAAGGTAGTGAGTGACAAAGACAGAAATTTAAAAACTGCAGTTAACTGTAGCTGTAGTTGACTGAAGATGAGATACATTCACACACTTAAAACATAAAAAACACATTTTAGAAAGAAATACCTACCAAATACACCTGCTGGCCACTGGACCTAAGAGGCAAATAAATGTAACGGTCATGATTAAATTTTTATTACTGTTTCTTTTAATGGCATAGCAATATGAGGTCTACTTAGAGTATTACCTACAAATACACAGTCTCTCATGATTTTCTGAGACTATTAAGTTACTGGATACATTCTTTTACTTTCATGGCACATTACACTTGGTAACACTAATAAGGTAGATTTAGATAACACTTAAATCATGATTACAAATGTTTAATTGAATATTTTCCTTTCTGTAGCTGTGAAATGTAAAGCTTAGATTTGCTTCCATCAGGCCTCTTAAACCAAACTTCATCATGGTTAATTGTTGTAATTACAGCACTAAAAGGGGGGAAAAAAAGAGTGAATGAATTACAATGTGGTTCGCTTTGTTTTACTTATTTTATTATTATTTATTATTGTTGCTCTCCCCAACCCCTTTTCTCTTCTGAGATACGGTCTCGCTATTTATCCCAGCTTGGCTTTGGCTTACCTTTCTTCTGCCTCAGCCTTCTGAGTGCTGTGATATTAAGGGCACACACAACCGTGCAAGGTTCTCACTAATCTCATTTTAGACTACTAGTTATAAAATCAAAAGGCTGGAGAGTAGATTCAGGTATAAGAATGGCATTTACCAGAAAGCTGCACTATCAGCAGGACATGAAATACAAAGTATCACATTCATCAATATTTAATAAAGTTGGTAACTTTACCTTCTATTGGAACTGCAGCCATGCACTGCATAACAACATTTTGGATCAGTGATGGACTGCATATACAGCAGTGGCTCCATTAGATAACACTGGAGCTAAAACATTCTTGGTTAGGCTGTATTTGTCAAAACACCGCACCACAGTGCATTACTTACATGCTTGTGATGATACTGGTACAACATAATGTGCTGCCAGTCATAGAAAAGCAGAGCACATACAATTACAGACCAGGCCTAATACTTGACAAGAATAATAAACACTTTGTTACCTGCCTACGCACTTCTATACATTTTTTTTCCTCCAGTGCTGCAGACTGAACCCAGAGCCTACTGCAGGGCAGGCAAGCTCTCTACCACTGATCTACACCCCCAGGTCTTTACTGAACTATAGTTTTTGTCATAGTTTTAGAATATATTCCTTCCAATTATTTTTAAAAAACGGTTTACCATAAAGCACTATACAGCTCATGTTCACCTCATCTCTTGATTGCATCAAGAGGCTACATTCTGTGACTGGCCTATGCCATCCACATTGTGGAAGTGTGATCTATGGTGCTTGTACAACTGCTGAAAATGCCCAGCAGCACATATCTCCTTGTTAAATGAGTTACTGATTGTTATAAGTGAACACCATCCCTACTCCATACTCACTTCAACCTCCAAAAGAGACAATGGACCTAAAACCATGATTTACATGGTATTATAACCTCTACTCTTATTAGCCTTGACTATAGAAAATATTTTAAATATGAACCTTTAATTCCCAGTGCCAGATCACTTATGGTACTAATTTTTTTTCTGGTATTACTAAAATTTAGAAAATTTTAGAAAAAAACATAGTCTATTTAAAATTGTATTTATGTTTTATCATCTTTTATGCCGCCCATCTCTTTTAAACTTATTAATGCTATTAGTAAAATGTCTCAAAACCAATAAAACAGGAGAAGAATCCGGGGGTATCAGGCAGAATCATAATTATAATAGCTCAATGAACGTCTGTGAGAAAAGAGACTGTGCAGATGCTCTTGAAAACTAAAATTTTAAACATGAAATCATAATCCAATTAAACTTGTAAAATAAGCACTCAAACTAAACTCAAATGCTGTTACCTGGAAAAGGGTATTTTCTTAGTACAGAAGGTTGCTACTCTGAGAATTAAATCTTAAATTACAGGAATAATTAAAGCAATTAATTCATTAATATTTTCAAAAGGCACTTGGGAGGCAAGGCAGGCAGATCTCTTTGAGTTCAAGGCCAGCTGGAGCTACAGGGAGACCCTGTCTCAAAAAGACAAAAAAAAAATATTAACAATTGTGCACACAGGTAATCAAATCATATGTCAAGTGAAAAAGAGACCCACAGGAACTAACGATGCATTACAAACATCCTATGGAGGCTGCAAATATGGATTGAGAGCAAGACTGTAACAGCAACTCCGAGCAGCAATGAAACAACTGAAAGCTTCTTACCTTGTAGGGCATTCGTCTTTCTTATCAATACATATTGTTTGTCCCCGTATATACCACTCGCCATCATAATACAGTCTTCCCTCTTCAGACCGAGCACTGTGCAGATGCTTTTCCAGTTTCACAGGTGCTAAGGGGATCAGTTCAAAAACTGTTACATTAATAAGACATTGTCAGAACAATTTCAAGACAACAGCAATCCATGCATGCATATGGGTATGGGAAAATATTTAAAATACTCTCACATAGCAATCCTGAAATCTCATAAAAAACAAGAGTATTTCTCACTTTTTGATATAGTGCTTTGTTCTTAATACAAAGTCAAGAAATAGTCAGTGAATTACTGATTAATGAAAAAAATACTAAGAGGATAGATAGGTACATTATTAGTTACTAGCACTATTTTTAAGTAGTCCTGAAAATATAAATTGTCATATTCCTACTGAAAATTATACTTTCCATATTTCCTCCCATCAGGTATCTGAGACTTAGAAAGAAGACGAATTCAACGTATATTCTGAGAAATTCCCAGAACTTCAATTATCCTAATTTCCATTTCTAACTTCCAGCAATGTTTTGGCATTAGATAAACTAATGTAGGGAAAACATGTTCCTATGGGAAGGCATTGCTCACATCCTACCACACAGTAAGTGCATCATTCACGTGTCATTCACACGCCACTCCTCAGTAGAGCAGCACCACAGCTTTACACTTACTTCACAATATCTATTATCATCTGGTACTAACTTATTACCATGCATATGATTCCAGCTCTTGAAAGGAGGCTCCAGAACATTCACTTCATTCTCCCTTGTACCTTAAGAACCCTGAACAGTGTCTACTATCTCAAAGGTAGTGAATCAGCACATGGGTATTTGTGTTTTAGTCCTTCAGTCATTAAATGTCTGGGCACTTCCTATTTACAAGGAGCTGTGCTGGATGCTGAGGAATAAAACTAAAAGAGATATGGTGCTAGCCTTCGTGGAGTTTATAATCTAGCCAGGAGACAAATAAGTAAACAGTTAATTAAAAAGTACAAACGGGGCCAGTGAGATGGTTCAGTGGGGGAAAACACTTGCTGCATAAGCCTGATGACCTGACTTCAATCCCCAGAACTCCCAGTGTAAGGAGAGAACCAACTCCCAAGAGTTATCCTCTTACCTCTACACATATGCCACAGTACATGTGCATTTCTAATCACACACATACATCCTACACATGCCTCACACATGCTCAACAATATATTTCTAATTGTGGGATTGTTTTCTTCATTCTTAAAAATAAAATGTACAGGGGCTGGAGAGATGGCTCAGTGGTTAAGAGCACTGGCTGCTCTTGCAGAGGACCTGGGTTTGAACCCCAGCACCTACAAGTCAGCTAACAACATCCGTAACTCCAGTTCCAGGGGATCCAATGCCCTCTTCTGTCCTCCACAGGCACCGCGTGACACAGGTGCACTTACACGCAGGCACTCCATTCATACACATGGAAAATAAAAATAAAGGTACGAGTGGAGGTAAATGTTAGGAAGAAATGCTAAAGAAAGCGGGCTGGAGGAGTCATTCAACTGATGTTCAAAAGAACCTGGGGAGACAGGTCAGTGGGCACAGACCTGCACAAGCATGAGGAAGGAAAAAGCCAGGCAGGCACGGCAGCTACCTGTGATTCCAGCACTCAGGAGGCAGAGACAGGGTCTGGTCAGCTAGACTAGCCAGCATTTTCAAGCTCTGAACTCAGCAAGAGACTCTGCCCCATAAGTAAAGTGAAGATCAATGGAGGAAGATTCTCAATGCCAGCCTGTAGCCTCCACATGCACAGAGGTGTGTACATGCATCCACACACGTGAATATCCACACACGCAGACACATGCCAAAAAAGAAATCTATGACCCAAAAATGTTCTATACATTTAAGCATTTGTTGCCCTCCAGTAATTGTCAAGGGCAGTACTTAAGTACAATACTGGTGAATTTCCTGAAGTTTAAAGAAATTATTAAAGGAAAAATGGAAATCAATCTGTTAAAGATACTTTACTGAAATAAGAAATTCCTATTCTTAGCCGGGTGTGGTGGCTCATGCCTTTAATCCCAGCACTTGGGAGGCAGAGGCAGGTGGATCTCTGTGAGTTCAAAGCCAGCCTGGTCTACATAGTGAGTTCTAGGACAGCTGGGGCTACAGGGAGACCCTGTCTCAAAAAGAC
>NW_008338116.1:402281-412079 GCF_000622305.1 Nannospalax galili
AAATTCCTATTCTTTTTTAAAATGTTTCATTTTAATTTTATGTGTATGAATATTTGCCTGCATGTATGTAAATGCACCGTGTGTGCTGTACTCATGGAGGATACACTGGAGTTACAGATGGTTGTGGGCAACCATGTGTGTTCTGGGAACTGAACTTGGGTCCTTCTGCAAGAGGAGCCAGTGCTACTGCCCCCAGAAATTCCTATTCTTATTATGTTTAAAATGCTATTCAAAAACCTAACTTCATTGCCCTTAAAATAACTGGGGCTGGAGAGATGACTCAGTGGCTAAGACCACTGACTGCTCTTGCAGAGGACCCAGGTTCAATTCCCAGCACCCACATGGCAGCTACGAACCGCCCTTAACTCCAGATCCAGGGGAATCCAACACCCTCTTCTGACCTCTGCAGCACTGCACAACACGGGTGCACTCACATATATGCAGGCAATACACTCATACACATAAAATGAAAATAATAAAATATATTAAAAAATTTTTTTTTAAATTATAAAACCTCAGAGTAAAAAAGGCAGAACACAGACACCAATGTCCATCCCAGCTTTGACAGGTCAAGAAAGCACTCAGGAGACAGAGACAAGAGAGAGATAAGTTCCAATCTAGGCTGAGATACTTAGCAAAACCCTGTCTTAAATCAAAACATGCAAATCTTAGTGGCGGATGAATCTCCAGGACTCCACTGTCAGAGCGCTAATCTCTGCTCAGGAAAACAAAACAAAACAAAACAAAAAAAACACTCAGAAGAAATGCAGCACATAATTCCAGAAAATTCTGACTCCCTAAAACCAATCCATAAATTCCCAACAATTCCCTAAACACTGAACAATGTAGATGAGCACTGAAAGAAGAAATATACTGCACCTAGAAATTTTCAAACTTTTATATAAGCAAGAGACTCCAATTCCTCCTAACTCTAGTTAAAGAATTCACTTATAAATGAAAGCACTGATGGGTAATTCTTCAATACATGGATGACTTTACCACCTGATTCAATACATCTCCACAGTATTTCACAACCCAGGACTTACGCTCTGTTTTAACTCGGTGTGGGCCCAATGTAGCCATTGCCTGAAAAAAAGGGGGTGAAGGTCTGAATGCAGTCTGAAAATATGTTTTCATATCTATTTAATACACATAACATTCCTGATTGGTTCAATAACAAAATTACACATAACAATTAGCTGCCACGTTTTTTCTAAGTAAAGAATCCAGTGACTTGTGCGTGCTAGGCAAGCCCTCTACAACTGAGCTACACCCCTGGCTTCTAAAAAACTGGTGAGGTCTAAAGCCATAAAGAATAACAACTTCTCCCATAGCTATTATCAACAGTTGAAATAATTTCTCTAAGAAATTTATAAAAATGGAATTTTTTAATAAGGTAAGCCTCAAGTTAGGCCTAGTAGCACAGGTTTGTAATCCCAGCCCCAAAGGAGGCTGAGGCAGGAGGATCACAAGAAGAAGCCTGAACAAAATAAAAAGTAAAAACAATAATTAAAAAATAAATAAAAAGAAAAAAGACAGCAAGATACAAGAGTCAGTGGTAAAGCACTTGCCTGGCATGTTCAAGGCTGTGGGTTCAATCCCTGGTACCCCCCAAAAAAATTTCTCTCCATTTTTAAATAAGCACAGAATAACTGATACATTCTTCATTATTTAACAACAGAATATAAGATACAAGACAAGGTTTAATTTATTCATTCAACAAATGTTTACTGAGGGCCTTCTATAAGCCAGAACTACACAAAGCACTAGGCCCAGAATGCTAATATCACTTTAGGGCAAACTGAACACATGCTTTCTGTATTCTTGTATAAGTTATTAATTATGTTATTTCAGAAAAAGAATACAAACTACTAACTACTAACGTCTCTAATTCTTAAAATATTCCTATAGTCCACTGCAAGTCAAAACATACTTAAAACAGTTACATTTTGGTAAACAAAACCTTAAAAGTAGGTTAAAAATATGCTTCTGTTCCATCATTCGTTAATCATACCTTCCTAATTGTTGTCCAATCCTCAAGAATATCAAGATCTTGCAGCATATAAACTATATATGGGCGTTGAAAAGTTAAGGTCAACTTAGCTGTAACAGCTTTGGAGCCTATAATTTAACACTCAGTGGGCTGATTAAGAAAATCTTGGGGTCAAGGCCAGCTGGGGCTACATACAAGACCTTGTCTCAAAAAAAAAAAACAAACAAACAAACAAACAACAAAACATAAAATAAGAAAGCATCCAGGAAAACTAATCCACTGTATTCCAAACAGCTGTCCTTGTCAATGACATACCACTAATTTCCAAAGTTGAGATAATAACTAAATTTCTTCTTTTCCCTATCCCTCTTAATACATAGTTCTGGCTTCAATCAGTTTTATAAATCACCTGTGCTCATTATAGGACAATCTAAATAAGGTCAGTGGGTATTAAAGTTATAAAGATATTCACAATGCAAAAAGTACATCAAGGGAAAACCCGGAGTGTGAAAAGGATATCTGAGACCACAACTGGCTTCTTCTTGTCAGGACTGAAAGGGTCCTTCCTCTTTTTCCTCGACTGAAGCTCATCATTCCACAGCTCTGGCAAGCAAACGAAAAGTGTTAGCTGCTTTCTGGTGATCACAGGAAGAAAAAGTGACGCATAATTTCATGGCTACTATTTATTGACATACAAAACTGTACAAATCCCAATAGGAACAGCACACAGTGGTATTCTTTTTTTGTTTTCTTTTTGTTTGTTTTTTTGTTTTTGTTTTTGTTTTTTTTGTCTTTTTGAAGCAGGGTCTCCCTGTAGTCCCAGATGACCTGGAACTCACTATGTAGACCAGGCTGGCTTTGAACTCACAGAGATCTGCCTGCCTCTGCCTCCCAAGTGCTAGGACTACAGGCATGTTTAACATTTATTTATTCTGCGTTATATGCATGCACACCACACAATCCAGGTGGAAGTCAAGATAATTTGTGGGAGTCGGTTTTCTCCTTCTACCACATGGGATCTGGGGCTGGAACTCAGGTTGTCAGTCTTGGTGGCAAGCACCTTTACCGACTGAGTCATCTTGCCAGCCCAGTAGGTATTATTACTTCCGTTTTACAGACAAGAAGACTGATTTATAAAAACTAAGTGACTGTCCCCAGCCACCCAACCAGGGGCCAAGTGAACACTGGCACTGGTCTTGGCATATCTGCCCCCAGTATGCCTGTTGCTATAGCAGAGAAGTAAAATTTAGAACTCAAAAACTCAGCAACTGTGGGTCTAGCTAGCAAATGTCCTATCTGATGCATTACAGAACACATTTCTATAATATCTCTGACATAGCCATATTTCATACTGGCCTGGTCTAATAATCAGTTAAGTGATTCTTTTCTTCAAAGCAAAAATCTACCACCCTGTAACATTTCTCCATTTGCCTGATACCAGAGAGAAAAGGTTTGTACTCCTTCCTCAAAAGTCTTTCAAGTCTCAGGCAGAAGAAAACACTAGAGCTGTTTACTCCTCTGGGCTCATAGTAGCTCCTGCCACACTTCTAGTTTGTCCCCTTTCCTGTGCTTCACTTCTTATATCTTCTAAAGTGCATTTTCAAGACAAAGGAACAATTTCAATCTCATCAAATTCTTTAGAAAAGAGTGGGCATGGTGGCAGACATCTTTAGTCCCAGCACTCGGGAGGCAGAGGCATAGATCTCTGTAAGATTGAGGCCAGCCTGGTCTACACTGCAGTTCCAGGCCAGCTCTGGTTACAAAAAAAGAAACAACAACAAAAAACAACCAAAGAAAAAAAATCTTCAGAAAGTTTTCTCTCCTTTCCCCCAGTTAGGACATTCCATTCAAATAAGCTCAATTAGAAAACTAAGAAGACCTCATGCACAGCCCTGACCTGATGTAATGTCAATGCTGTGCCTGTCCTCCTCCAGCCTTCTTATCTTCTCCTCAAGCTCACTCTGGACTGTGTCGTACAACAAGAGCTTTTCACTCTGGAAAGAAATGTCACACTTAAGTAAAAAGAAAGAAATCTGACTCCCTTTTCTGGCCTCTATGGCACCTGCAAACACATGGCATGTGTGGCGCGCGCATGCACACACACACACACACACCACACATACTCTTTAAAAATCTTAAGAAATAAAATAAAATGGATTATATTTTCCTACAGGAATGATAATTGGGTTTGTTTTGTTTGTTTTTGTCTCCACATCATATTAAATATACCAATATATCACAGAGAAATATTTGGGTAGAAACTTTATAGTCATTTAAAATAACTCAAGTTGGGGCTGGAGAGATGGCTCAGTGGTTAAGAACACTGGTTGTTCTTGCAGAAGACCCAGGTTCAAATCCCAGCACCCACATGGCAGCTAACAACTGTCTGTAACTCCAGTCCCAGGGGATCTGATGGCCTCTTCTGACCTTCCCAGGCATTGCACAACATGGGTGTGCTTACCTACTTGCAGGCAATACACGCATACACATAAAATAAAAATAAAAAATGAAATTTTAAAAATAAATAAGTAAAAAATAAAATAACTCAAGATAATTCAAGCCTGCTGGTATTTTAGTTCGAATATACTTAATAGATTGACTTAGAGAAAACTGACAAGTTGAGTTCAGTAACTCAACTGTAAAATTATAGATTAATAATATCCATATTTATCTGCTACAACAGACAAAACAGGATTAAGAATACAGTTTAGTAGTAGAGAGCTTACCTAGCATGTCAAAGGCTCATTGTCCAGTTCTTAACACCATAAAAAATAAAACATACAAAACTGTTTACTAAAAGAACAAACAAACAAAACCACTGTTTTATGGAGCTGGAGAAACAGCTCAGTGATTAAGAGCACTGGCTGCTCCTGCAAAGGACCTGAATTAAATTCCTAGCATCCACATGGCAGCTAATAACCCTATAACTTCAGTTCCAGGAAATCTAATGCCCTCTTCTGGCCTCCAAAGGTGCACTTAAAGCTAATACACTCATATGCAAATAATAAAAATAATAAATAAAAAGTTTTTTAAATCTTTTGAAAGAAAAAAAAAAAACATCGTTTTACCAGATCAGATTAGAACCCAGGTCTACAAGGTTTAGTTCATTGGCTTTGATTGTGTAACATTGTAGTTCTTATTATAAAAGCCATAAAAAAATATAAATAGAGAGGGCCTTTTCATAAAAAGCCCATACAACTGAGCCTGGTAGAGCAGGATGTCTGAGGCAGCAGGATTACAAGTTTAAGGAGTATCTGTAGTACAGACTGAATTCCAGGCTAGCATGGATTTAGTGAGATCCTGTCTCAAAACAAAAAGCAAGTCAGGCATGGTGGTACACACCTTTAATCCCAGCACTTGGGAAGCAGAGGCAGGCATATCTCTGTGAGTTCAAGGCCAGCCTGGTCTACATAGTGAGTTCCAGTAAAGCTGGGGCTACAGGGAGGCCCTGTCTTAAAAGCCCCCCCCAAAAAAAACCAAAAAGAAGATTGGTGATATAGGTCATTGGTAAGGCACTTGCCTAGTATGTGCAAAGAAGGATGGGAGAGGGGGTATATGGCAGTAATGGATTTGCAACCTCTCCAACACATGATCAGCTCAGGTAAACATTGGGATATAGCTATATATGACTGTCTTACTGAAGCTACTGTAATAGACAGGACTTCTTGTTGAAAAACAAAGACTACAATGATGTAGGTACCACATCATGTGTCCATCATAAATTCCTTTGTTATGGATTTGAAATTTAGAGTCTATATATGTCTGAAGGTTATCCCTGTGTGGTAGAAAAAAAGATGAATTTTGTCAATTTGAGTCAGTCAGTTAAAGAGACAGCAAAGCTTGTCTACAGCCAGACTACCTTGAACTTGTTGGATCTAATCTGAACTCAGAAGTTAGGCAGGGTCAAGCGTAATTAGTACTGTGGTGGGAGAGAGAAAAACTGAAGAAAACAAAAACAAACACGATGGGAAAAAGTACAGCAAAACCTGAGGGGAAGAGGTGAGAGGGGAGCAGTGATATGAGGGAAGTAAAAGGCTCAGATGTACCAAATGTCCACTGTTATTATTCTGTATGCTAAAAAATAAAATAAAATAATAAATATCAAGGTGTGGGGCTAGAGATATGGCTTAGTTGGTAAAGCGCTTGTCACCCAAGCATGAGGACCTCAGTTCGGATCCCCAGAACCCACCTAAAATGTCAGGTGTGGTGGTACACTATAATCTCGGTTCTGGGGAGACAGAGTCAAGATTCCAGGGCTTACTGGTTGGCCAGTCTAGCCGACCCAGCAAGTTCCAGATTCAGTAAGAGACTATGACTCAAAAAATAAGGTAGAACAAGATTAAGAAAGATACTTGATTTTGACTCCTGGCCTCCACACACAGGAACACACATGCACATGCAGCTGTGTACACACACATACACATATAAACACAAAATAAGGGTAAAAAAAAGTATCCCATCACATGCTGCTTTCTATACTTCAAGTTGCTTGTTCCTAAGATTTATGAAGTCTTATTGAATACTCTAACCTTATATGCATTATGCTATAGGAATTAAGAAGCTATGTATCTGAAAAAGGAACTAGGCCTTCTCAAGAGCCAGGTCTCATAAAGCTATGCGTAAAGTTTCCCCAGGCAACAGTGACTCTGCATGAAGAACTTGAGTGATAAGGCTTTTGCTTTAAGAATAAGAAAGTTGGGACTGAAGAGATGGCTCAGCGGTTAAGAGCACTGGCTACTCTTTCAGAGGACCCAGGTTCGATTCCTAGCACCCACATGGCAGCTAACAACTGTCCATAACTTGAGTTCCAGGGGAATCAGACACTCTCTTCTGACCTCTGCAGGCATTACATGACAAGGGTACACTTACATGCAGGCAATATACTCATACACATAAAATAAAAATAAAATAATTTGCTAAAAAAATAAAGTTAAACTGGTGTATTCTCTTTCCTTCATATTTATACTAAGTCCACTAATAATTCTCTAAAACTTATTTTTAAAATCCTCAATGAAACTGAAATGTTTGAAGCTTTGAAGGCCTTTCTAAAGATATCAGATGTAAACTTGAAAGTACAGATGGGAAGGGCTAGGGATGCAGTTCAATTTGCCTATGATGTATGAGGCTCCAGCGCCTCATAAACCAGGCATTGTGAAACACAACTGTAATTCCAGCACTTGGGAAGTGGAGTAGGAAGATCAGAAACTCAAGGTCATCCTTGGCTATATAGTGGGTTCAAAGCCAGCAAAGGATACATGAAACTCTCTCTCTCTCCTGTTCTCTCTCGCTCTCTCTCTCTCACTATATGTATGTATATATATATATATATATATATATATATATGTACGTAATTTACACACAGAATACCTTGAACCTATTCTCATTTTTAGTTCCCTTCCTGTATCAGTCACCTTTCTCAATACCATGACAAAGAGGAGAAGAAATGCTGGTACTCAATGCGCTCCCTCCCTTTTATTCAGCCCAAAACCCCAGTCCAGGGATAGTGCTGCCCATTTTCAGGGTGGGTCTTCCCCCTCATTTAAATCCTCTGGAAACATCAACCAGAGAGGCCCAGAGGTTGGTTTTCTAAATCAGGCAAGATGACAATGAAAGTTAACCATCACACTCTCCCTCTCCTGCGTTTGGAGAGATTTCTCCATACCTAGACTCGGATAGAATGAGTAGAAGAGAGTAGAGTAGAGTAGAACTGAACTGAACCAAACC
Organism: Nannospalax galili; assembly: GCF_000622305.1. Classification (NCBI taxonomy): domain Eukaryota; kingdom Metazoa; phylum Chordata; class Mammalia; order Rodentia; family Spalacidae; genus Nannospalax; species Nannospalax galili. The sequence goes on from NW_008338116.1 coordinate 409,999, forward strand.
GAATCGAACCTATTCATTAACCCTTTCACAAACTGACATCTTTGCTCTTTTCATTGGGGCAGTTTTAAGGAACCCCAGGATAAAGACGTGAAGGTCCCATTTTTGTACTACCCTCACACTGACCTGTGTTCAGAATGAGCTTCCCTTTGTTAGTTTCATGCCTTACGTACCTCACAGTTCTCAACTTCTTTCAGGACTGACTCCCTGGGAAATTTTGAAGGATTAGCATTCTGAGAGAGTGACACATACCTTAAAAGCTACAGTAGCCAGGAATAGTGGAACATGCCCACAACTATAGGACTGAGGAAGTGAAGGCAGGAAACACCAAAAGTTCAAGGCTAGCCTCACTACACTGTGAATCTGAGGCCAGTTTTGGACTACATGAGACCTTGTCTTTAAACAGACAAACAAAAAGCTACAATTATCTTAAAAGAATACTTAGGGCTGACAAGATGGCTTAACAGGTAAAGGTACTTGCAGCACAAATCTGACAACCTGAATTTGATCCTCAGAACTTACACAAAGGTGGAAGAAGAGTTTTCCTCTAATCTCCATGTGCACACTGTGGCACACAGGGCCATACACACCATGCACACATAAAAATTATTTTTTTGAAAAAAGCATATTTCACTAAAATAAAAAAATAAAATAGAACTTGAAAAAATTTAGACCCTGACTATGGAGAAATTATAAAGGTAAGCTTTCAAATCAACTATAAATAAAATAATAATAGAAAAATTAATTTAACTGTATGTGAAGGTCTGGGGGTATAATGTAATGGTACTTAGTATACAAAAGGTTCCTGGGTTTGAGCCTCAGAACCTCTCACAAATAAGACGAAAATGTTTAGTTAATAAAAGAAAATACTAAAGTTACAAATTTTTTTCCCAAAATAGAATATGTATTTTCTAATTTAAAATTTCTCCTGGAACTTGGCGTAGTGGCACATGCCTTTAATCCCAGCACTCAAGAGGCAGAGGCAGGGGGATCTCTATGAGATGGAGGCTAATCTGGCCTATAACTTAGTGAGTTTCAGGCCAGCTGTGGCTAAAGGGAGACTACCTTAAAAAAACAAAAAAAGTTCAAGAATGGTCTGGAATCCATAGCAAGACCCTGTCTCAAGCAAACAAACAAAGGAAACATAACGCCATCTACAGCTCTTAGGAGTACAGCAAAGATGTGGTAGCTTAAAATGGTCCTTTGACACGCCTAACTTAAAAAAGATAAACCGTTTTCCTTGAATCCAGACAGCACCTGGTGACCCACTTACGATGAGTAAAATAAAGCAGATTATCTAGGTCAGATAAAACAGTGCCTCTTGTTCTTTGCTCATTCAGTCTAGGAAAGTCCAGCCACTAGATCATAAGGCTACTCAACAGCCTCTGGAAAGGCCTATGTGGGAAGAACTAAGGCAGCAAACCAAGAATAAGCAACAATGTGCCAGCCTATGAGTGAGGGCCCTCCATCCCCAGGCAAGCCTCACAAATTCCTAGCCAATGAAACTATGAAAAAATGTCATAAACCACTAAGTTTTGGCATAATTTATTGTAAAGCGATACATAACCAATGTAAGAGATCTCAAAACCCTTGATTTCCTTCTATAACCTTTCTTTTTATTTTTTATTTTATGTTTATGAGTGATTGGCCTGTATGTATGTAAGTGCACCTGTGTGGTACAATGCCCATGGAGCCCAGAAGAAGACACTGTATCCACTAGAATTAGAGTTACAGACAGTTGTGAGCTGCCATGTGGATGCTGGGAACTGAACCTGAAGCCAGGTCCTCTGCAAGAGCAGCCAGTGTTCTTTTTAAAAATATTTTATTGGGCTGAAGAGATGGCTCAGCTGTTAAGACTGTTCTTGCAGAAGACCCAGGTTCAAATCCCAGCACCCACATGGTAGCTAACAACTGTCTGTAACTCCAGTCCCAGGGAATATGACAGCCTCTTTTGACCTCCAAGGGCACTGCACAACATGGGTGCACTTACCTACATGCAGGCAATACACACATATACATAAAATAAAAATAATAAAAGCCGGGCATGGTGGTGCACACCTTTAATCCCAGCACTTGGGAGGCAG
>NW_008338116.1:412675-433275 GCF_000622305.1 Nannospalax galili
TCTGAATCCCGTGAAGTGAGAGCCTCTGACTGAGCCCTGAAGTGAGAGCCTCTGACTGAGCTCTGGCTCTCACTCGTTATGGCTCTTTTGTTTGTTTATTCAGTTATTTGTTTTCAGAGACAGGGTCTCATATAGCCCATGCTGGCCTTGAACTCACTTTGAACTTCTGATCCTCCTGCCTCCACCTCCCTAGAGCTCGGATTACAGGGATGTGCTACCACAGTCTGTTTTATGCAGTACTGGGAACTGCACCCAGGTCTTCTTGCATGCTAGGCAAGCAGTCTACCAACTGAGCATTATCCCTAGCCTCTGCTGTCAAATCTCAGTCACTGCAAGAGCTATGAATGAGCTAGCATTCCCAAACTGAAGCATTCCCAACTGTCTTCAAGTCTGACACTAGTATTCCACATATGCATTGTCTTCTCAATTTGATACAAACTTCTGCTCCCTCTATCCCTCTTCTGGGTTGTAGTGCACTTTTTATATGCATGCCCAGATGCACATGTCCAGCCTCTGGTCTGCCGCTACTCACACTTTTATTCAGACAACTAGCAGAATGTCTTCCTTTTTTCTCCCTCACTTGCCTCTCAGTTATTTCTACAAGAGTTAAACTGCCAAAACTACAAAATATACAAATAAAAAGCCCTGACAAATTAAATTCAGATTGAACAGCAAGCTTTACAAATAGCCAGAACCACCAAAGGATTTCTATTCTGGTCCTGCTGATCATTCACTGTGATGCTGAGCAAATCGCTAAGCCTCTCTGTTTCACACACCCTATTTCACACGTTTAAAATAATTCCTATCATAATGCTGCTGTAAGGATTAAAATGACCGCAAAAATATTAAATACCTAACAGCAGAAAGATAAGCTCCCTGTATTTCATCTTCCTACAGTGTCCCTGAACTCTGCCATCTTCAGGTAACTACATTATTTACCACAGGCTAATTATACATTAAAGATAAAAAATATCGCTGGGTGTAGTGGTTCACGCCTTTAATCCCAGCACTTAGGAGGCAGAGTTCAAGGCCAGCCTGGTCTACACAGCAAGTTCCAGGTCAGCTGGGGCTATGGGGAGATCCTGTCTCAAAAAGACCAAAAAAAAAGACAAGACATATCAAGCCTACCCTATACTACAATTTGAGGTAAATAGCATCTCCATGGAAAAGCCTTTGAAAGCTGAAAAATTATGGAAGAGGAAGATCAGTATTTGTTCGAGTGGGAAAAACAGGCTTTGGTTTCTGGCAATAGAGTAGACCACAGAGTTCAAAGGAAAAACCACCCCCGCTAAGCAAATATACTGATAGCATCCTAGAAACCAGCACGTAAGTGACTTTGAAGCAGCAGCTTCCTTGAAGAAATTTACTGATGTCAATAACCTCAAGAAACGGTTTTCAGTTTGGGAAAAAGAAAAAGGTTGTGGGCCTAAGTAAAGCACGACTGCATAACTGGAACTGGGGTCACCTCAAAAAGTCCTAAAGGAGTACACCTGAAGGAAAAGGTCACCTGAGGGAGAGGTATCTATCTCAGACTAGGCAGTGAGTGGGAGAAAAGCCTCCCCCCAAAGTCACCTCAGACCTGAATGTGCTCACCTGAGATTCAAACACAGACTCTGCATCATCCAATGAGCATCAACTAGGGTCACACCAGATGCCTAGCTGACAACACCCAAGAGAAACAGAACAGATGCTGCCCAACGAGCTACAGCTTCTGTCCAAGGGTCCCAGGATTCCAATCAACAAGTATGCGACAGTTCAGAAGCATGAAATGAGAAACTAAGTTGTGAGATTCGCTAGACATTTAAAGGAGAGAAGGAGGGGGGAGGAGGAGGAGGGGGGAGGATGGGGGGGAAGAAGGGGAGAGGAAGAGGAAGAAAAAGAAGAAAAAATGAAATAGATTTAAACTTCAAAGACTTGAATACTTGTGATTCAAGTATTAAGGAAAGCCGGGCATAGTGGCATATACCTATAATTCAAGCATCTGGGAGGCTGAGTCAAGAGACTGTAAGTTCAAAGCCAGCTACATAGCAAAACCATGTCTTTAAAAGAGTAGTCTTGGGGCTGGAGAGAAGGCTTAGTGGTTAAGAACACTGTTCTTACAGAAGACCAGGGTTCAAATCCCAGCACCCACATGGCAGCTAACTGTCCATAACTCCAGTTCCAGGAGATCTGACAGCCTCTTCTGTCCTCCATGGGCACTGCGCGACACAGGTGCACTTACATACATGCAGGCAATACACACATACACATAAAATAAAAATAATAAAATATTTAAAAATAAATAAGTAGTCTTAAGAAGCTGGAGAGATGGCCCAGTGGTTAAAAACGCTGGCTGTTCTATTCCCAGCACTCACATGGAGGCAAACAACTGTCAATAACTCCAGTTTCAGAGGATCTGACGCCCTCTTCTGACCTCTGTGAGCACTGCATGACACGGGTGCACTTACACACATGCAGGCAATACACTCATACACATAAAATAAAAATATTTTAAAAAATAGTCTTAAAAGATAAGGCATACAAAATGAGGACTTGAATTACGGTAAAAGTTGCAAAAAAAGCTGACAAAATCGAGCAGGGATACCAGACAGATAATCGTTGAGAAATTTCCAGAATGGATAGTTGTCATAAATGTAAAGAGCACAACAAATCCAGTCAGAACAGATAAAAATGTACATAAGGGTATATAATAGAACTGAAGAAAAACAGAACGAGCCTAAACATAGTCAGAAAGGGGAGAAACAACTCATATAAAACGACCACAGAGTTATTCTTAAGCAGACTATGGAAAGCAAGATTCTAAAAAATTAAGAGAAAACAAGACCAAGGGGCACCTCAGAAGTGTGTCTGTCTCTAGGCTGGATCTCCAGTCACACACTAATGCTTAAGGGAAAACCGCTGTCATATGAGAATGTTATATTACCCTGACTGTACTTCAAGAATGACTGTCAGGCATGGAGCTATGTGACTAATTCCAGCACCCAAGAGATGTAGCCTACCTGGGCTACATCAAAAGATACTCTCTCTCAAAAAAAAAAAAAAAATCAGCACTTCCATATTTATTGTTGTTCTATTCACTATAGCAACAAAATGGAACCAACCTAATTGTTCATCAACAAAGGAATTGATAATAAAAATCTGATCCAATATATATAATGAAATATTCAGCTCTAAAGAAAAAATGAAATCACAAAATTCACAGACAAATGGGTGGGTCTAGAATGTGTAGAAAGCAAGAATGCCTGACAGAGAGAAAAAAAAAAAAAAACTGCATGTTCTCCCTCAAATGCAAATCCTAGCTTATACTATATATGTACATATATAAGTAAATGCATGTGTAGGTATACTATAACATTTAGAAAGAAGGAAAAGAAAGAGTAATTCAAGTAAAATTCATACTAATGAGTTCACAGTAAACTTCATGTAACTCCTTTGAATGTTCTCTCCAGATATAACACATTTTCAATGCAAAATAAGTCCTTAAATGGGCAATTTCCACATGTGTTTCCATGAGGAACTAAGTCTGAATTTAAAATTACACTTTTTTATTGTTTGAATATTTCTGTATGTTGTAGATTTCTGTAAGCACCAATAAACTTAGTGTGGTTTATTCTTTTTTAAAAAAAATAGACATTGGATGTGGTGGCTCAAACCTTTAATACCAGCACTCCAGAGGCAGAGGCAGATGGGTATCTGTGAGATCGAGGACAGCCTGCTCTAAATAGACAGTTCCAAGCCAGCTGGGGCTATAAGGAGACCCTGTCTCAAAACAACAAAGAAAAAAGGTAATATGCTCCCATGTTTACTACATCACACACACACACATATACACACATCAAAGAATGTTATCCAGCACCTTAAAAAGAACAAAACCTTGCCACTTGTGACATGAATTAACCTATAGGGCAGTTTCACTGTAAAACAAGCCCAGCACAAAAAAAACAAATGCTGTAAACTCTTAGCTCATGCAGCAGAGGGCAGAATGGTAACCATCAGGGGCTGAGAATGGGAAAGGAATCAGAAATATTAGCCCAAGGGTACAAAGTTCTAGAAGGTATAAGTTCTGGAGTTAATGAATAATAGCACAATGATAAATATGTTAAGATGATAAATATGTTAATTCACTTGATTTTTAATCATTCTACAATATTATCAGAATATCATGTTATGTAGCATAAATGTACAGATTTTTCATTCATCAATTAAAAAATTAAAAATTAGTTAATTTTTAAAAGAGACTAGATATGATGGCACACACCTGTAACCCCAGTATTCAGAAGGCAGAGGAGAGAGGCTCACAAGTTTGAAGCTGTCTTGGGATCCATAACAGTGAGATCTTATCCTAAGACACCAAAGGCTGGAAATGCAGCTCAGTGGTAAAAAGCTTGCCTAGCAACACAAAAAGAACAAAACAGAAATACCATATAACCCGATAAATCATCAAAAAAACCCTGACATCAGGATCTTATTTTTAATTTTGGGAGAAATTTATTCATTTTTATTTTTATGTGTTTTATTTTTATGTTATTTTTACGTATTTTCCCTGCATGTATGTAAGTGCATGTGTGCATGCAATGTCGATAGAGGACAGAAGAGGACATCAGATCCCCTGGTTGTTAGCCACCATGTGGGTAATGCAAACCAAACTGGGTCCTCTTCAAGAGTAGCCAGTATTCTTTACCATTGTAGTGGTTTGAATGAGAATGTCCCCCATAGGCTCCAAGTCTTTGGACATTTTGTCGCCAGTTGGTGGTACTATTTTGGGAGGTCTTAGAAGGTGTTGTCATACTGGAGGAAGCACATTACTGGGGGCAGGTTTAGAGAGTTCTTAAGCCTTGCCAGATCTCTAGTCACTCTCTGCTTCCTGTGCCTGCTTGAAGAAGTGAGAGCTTAGCTTCTGCTCCTCCTCCACCAGCTGCCATGCCTCCCTGCCATGATGGACTGACTCTTGCCCCTTTAGAACCATAAGCTAAATAAATTCTTCCTTTTTAAAGTTCCCTTGGTCATGGTGTTTCTATCACAGCTACAGAAAAGTAACTAATACAGCCATCTTTCCAGCCCTAGAATCAGGATCTTAAAAAGAGATATTTGCATTCTCCTTGTAAACTGTTCATTGCAGCACTATTCACAATGGCCAAGATATACAACCCAAATATTCACAGATAAATGCATGGGTAATGAAAATATGATATGTATTTACAATGAAATACTACCCAATCTTAAAAAAGGAAAGCCTGTCATTTATGACAACACAGATGGCCTTGAGTACATTATGCTAAGTGACATCAGCCAAACACAGTAGAAAAGCAGTGCGTACCATTTACATGAGGTCTCTATAAATCAATCAAACACTCTGAATGGTGACGGCCAGAACCCAGAGAATGGCTTAATAGAGAGCTGCTACTCAACTAGCATAAAGTTTCAGTCATGCAAGATGATCAAGTGCTGCAGATCTGTTGTTAGACATGGTGTATACAATTAACAGTGTATTATGTAGTTAACAAAATCTGTTGAGAAGGCAATACTCAGCTGGGCTTGGTGGTTCACATGTGCAGCCGCAAGTAGCTGGGGAGACTAAGGTAAGAGGATCACTTGAGTCATTAATCATTCTTTTAAAGAAACTGATATGAGGAGCTAGAAAGCTGGCTCAGGGGTTAAGAGCACTTGCTCTGGCAGAAGACCCAAGTTCAGTCCCCAGCACTCATTTCAGGTGGCTCACAACCATCTGTAACTCCAGCTTTGGGGATACAATGCCCTCTTCCAGCTTCCCCACGCACCTCCACACATGTGTACATGCGCACACACACGCACACAGACACACACACACACACACACACACACACACAATTAAAAATTGTGTGAGAAATATCTTTAGGAAATAAAGAAGAAAAATGAAGAAGGAAGAGGAAAGGGAAGGGAGCAAGGAGGGAGGAAAGGGGCAGGGAAAGAGAGAAAAGGGTGTTAATAAGTCTGTTGTCACAGACAGAACTCTGACAGAATGCCCTCAGTAAGTGAAGGAGTACACAAGAGAGGACGAAGGAAACAGTAAGTCTATATTTATATAAACAAACAAACGAAGTGTTTTGAGGGACAAGGTGCTTACACAGTTTCCAAGTAATTTTCCTCAAACTATGTATTTATTACGATGGGATAAAGTTTACTTGGAGAAAGCTGCAAGACACAACTTGAGTCCAGTGATCAGAGTAACAATGCCAGTAATGGAGCAGATCAAAACTGGGCACTCCCTGATAAATTCAATACAAACAGCATTATGACTGTGATCTGAGATATTTCTGTCAAAGATGGGAAACCTGACTCTAAGTATTAGTGAGCAAGGCCCTTGGTTCAACCTGCAGGTGTGTATGTGTATGTGTGAGATGGGATTTGGGGTAATGGTGATCACATGGTCAACTCATTTTCAAACTGTTCACCAAGTAGAGTTCTTTAGACTTATACCTTCTTGTTTGGCTGGTTGTTTTTAAGACAGGGTCTGGCTGTGTAACCCAAGCTGACCTGAAACTCACTGTGAGCCCAGGGCAAACTCATATTCCCCCGGACTCTTCTTCCCAGGTGCTAGCATGAGCATGAGCCTCCCTGGCTTCTTGCAACTTCACTATGAGGGTGAAACCATTAAAAAAAATAATCATAAACACAAACATACTTAACACTCATAGAACTGACAACTAAAATCTTAAACATACATGTTTATGGGAGAGAAAATACCATTACTCCTAATTTATCTTTATGCATTCTGGTATCAAATCAAAGACATCTGAAAGCGGAAAATTAAATTTTACTCCTTAACAAAGAGATGAAACATCTAAACAAAATATTAGCAATGTTCCAGGCATAGTTACACATACCTGTAATCCCAACCTTGGGAAGCAGAGGCAGAAGAGGGAGAGTTCAAGGCTAGTCTGTACTACATAGTAAGCCCCTGTCTCAAGAAGGAAGAAAAGCAATAGGCTCCATGGCTTTTCTAGTTTTTGCCATATGGCATGTTAAAAAATAACAAAAACAAAACAACAACAACAACAACAAAACAAACCAGGCGTGGTGGTGTGGCTATAGAGAGACCCTGTCTCAAAAAGACCAAAGAAGAGTCATTCTAGAACTTGCCCTGGACTTCTTACAAAGTTATCTGCAAAATCAGCATTATGTCTTTAAGCACTATTCAATACAAACAGAACATACAGGAAAACACACTTTTTTTCCTTCTCCACAGTTTAGAGTGTTGCCCTAAAATGTGGATACTGGTATAGACAGTCAAAAATTAATTCTATTGCCCAATGTTCTGACTGCACCACAGTATATACACTTTTGGCCTCAACTTCCATATCATACTAAATATACTATAATTTCAGTGATAGCAGATAAAATAATCATCACAAAGTTTTTCTAAAGTAATAGCTTCAGGCTGGGAAGTAGGTCAGTGCTACATCCCTTGCCTACTGCTATTGTGCCCAAGGCCCTAGAATCAGTTCCCACCACCATAAAAATAAACAATACAGTAACAGTTGCAAAACTTCTAAAATTATGACAGATATTCCCTATGTTCCTTTGTGACCCATTTCCAATACAACACAACTTCCAGTACAACTGTATTTTTTTTTTTTTTTTTTTTTTTTGGTCTTTTTGAGACAGGGTCTCCCTGTAGCCCCAGCTATCTTGGAACTCACTATGTAGACCAGGCCGGCCTTGAACTCACAGAGATCTGTCTGCCTCTGCCTCCTGAGATTAAAGGCGTGCACCACCATGATGAGTTAAAACACTACTTAATTTTGTTTATTTTATTTACTTTTTAAGCTACTACACTCAGAAAGACTTAGAGAGATGCAATTAGCTTAAAAGTTAAACAAAACGACAGTACCTCACAATGCTGGCGAGAAGCTTGAATTTCACATTCATATTTGTTCTTTACAGATTCTAAGCAGAGCTCTCTATAGATTCCTGCAACCAAACACAATTATACTGATTATGTTAGCAATAGTTCCATTAGCCCTTCCCTACAAAGATTGTCTTTACCACCTTTATAAGACTAATCAATAAGAAATTGATAAATGATTCTAACTTGATCTTTAAAAACTAAAAACAAAAATTCTAATTAAAATACATACTGAAAAAGAATAGAAAATAAGATTTTATGAGCTAGAAAGAAACTACGTAGCTCATTTTTGTTCTTACCCCATGCTTCTAATAATAATTTTAAATGTTTGCTAAATAATGATCAAAATGAAAAGCACAATCCTTTTCCATGAAAAACAATGCTCAGGTCTCTCATAATAGATAGACAATAAACTCTGGTTTCATCATTCATATGTCCTCACAGCAAGAACTGGATAATTTATCCCATCAAAACCACTATACTTAAACTATTCTATCCAGAGTCTACCATTTCCCAAAAGGATTAAATGTGTAAACTGATGCAAGAAAATCTATGCTGTTCAGAGTACTCCCAACACGGCAGATGCCAGAGAGGGCTGTACTTACAGGTGGTAACAAGGTAACAGTATATCAGGTAATGTGACCATACAAATATGCCACTGCCAAAATGGAAAGCAAAGAACTCTAGATATGTACACAGAATGCTAAGTCACAGGTGGCCCTAGGACAGTCAGCTGTCTACATGCAGTAAAGGCGGGTGGCAGATACTTGGAACTAAGCCATGCACAACATAGTCACATGTACTACTCTTCACAAAATCAAAAAGTGAGGGAAGTCACACAGTAGAAAATGCATTAATTCACTCACACAATATTTTCTAGTCGCCTATTACGTCTAAAAGAATATAAAAATAACACTTTTTTTTAAAATTTGAGGGTAAGCTAAGTCAATATTCAAAAACAGCAGGTTACTTACAGGGATCATTAAACATTTGGTTTAATGCGCATCTAGCACAAAAGAACATATCAACAATGCCTTAGGTATCACACAGCCAGTACACTGAAGATCATTTAATGTCCCAAAAAAGAAAAGCAATTATCAGCAGCATTAATTAAAGTTCTGTTTTTAGTAAACTAGAAAAAATCATAATTGATCTTTAAATGGATAGGTCCCTTAATTATCAACACTAGAGCATGATACTAGGGTTTGGTCAATTACAAACAGACTAAGATTTAAACCATATAAACCTATCCAGTTGGAAAGTCATCATTCAGTTATCCAATTGAAGGCTAATTCCCTGTTCTACAATATCTTGATCAAACATTTTTAAAAAATGCTTCCAAACATCTGAAAGAAAAATCAATTTCTCAGGAGGCTGAGGCAAGAAGATACCTGGAGGCTAGAACCTCAGGGCAACATAGCAAGGCCCCTATCTTATAAAAATTAAGATTAAAAAAAAAATATCACTTGTACAGGTAAAAATACCCAAAGACTTACACTTCTATCACAGAGAATTAAACTATGCAAGTAATATTATCAGTTAAAGAAAGTAAAATGCTTTTGAATGCCAGGTGTTACTGACCTTGAGCAATTAGAATGGTATTTTGCTGCTGTTGTCTTTATATCGCCCATAGCAGCAGAGAAAAAGCAGTTTTAATAAATAACTAGACTGGCTGTCAATGAATATAAGCACATTTTATTTGGTTGGGCTTGCTGTTGTTTTGAGATAGGGTCTTACATTACAGTCCAGACTGACCTGGAACTCACTATGAAGTACGGGCTGGTCTTAAAGTTACACAAGTTCTTTTGCCTCAGTTTCCCAAGTACTGGAATTAGGGCTAACTGTATGCAAATTTGTAATGAAATGTAAATATCTATCTGTAATCCCACAACAGTGGAAATATAATTGTAATCCCATCATCCACAAACACTTGGCAAATATCTTTTAAAACTAGAGTGTAAAATCTACTATATGGAAAAAAATTGTTTCACTTTCCTACCTGCTACCTTTGTACGAATTTGCATATTTTCTTGTAAAGTTGCCAGTGGTTCCAAATATTCTGGTGCTTTTCCAGCTATGACTTCTTGTAGTTTTGCATCCACCTGACTTAATCGTTCTTTATAAAGTCTTAACAAAGCAAAAATTAAGACATTAATTTAAAATTCCCAACAAAGGCTAACAACTTGCCATTCCTATACATTATGTTTCCCTAACAGCACTCACATTCTAATATCCTCTCAAATGTATTCTTGCCTTGATCACAAGTGGAGAAGTCAATTATGTTATTTGATTTTATATACACCATATTATGTTGGATATTTTTCTATGATTTTTTTTTTTAAACTTGGATTACTCTTTAGTTACAGTACAAAAACATGCAATTGAAATTCAGGTCAAGACATTTATGTCTGTCATCTCAGCTACGCAGGAGAGTGAGATAAGACAGCCTGGACAACACAGCAAGAACCATCTCAAAAAAATAAAAATAGGGGCTGGAGAAATGTCTCAGTGGTTAAGGAAATTGGCTGCTCTTGCAGAGGACTTGGTTCGGTTCCCAGCACCCACATGGTGACTAACAACCAGCTGTTAACTCCAGTTCCAATGCCCTCTTCTGGCCTCCACAAGGCATTGTGCACACAGGTGCACTTAAACACATTCAGGTAAAACATAAAAATAAATAAAATCTTTAAAAAATAAAACTAAAAAGGCTTCAAATAACTATTTTGGCACTCTCAATTTTTGTTTAAATTAATAAATCAATTCTAAAAGAAAAGGTTATTTAAACATTGAGCTTAAAAAAAAAAAAACAAGGAAATTACCTTTCATAGTTCAAGTGCAGACATTATTAGTTTTCAAAATAAATAAATCCCTGGCTTTTCTCCACACTTCAAAAGGAATCAGTATACTAGTCATCTTATTTAATTTTTGTTTGTTTGTTGTATTTGGTATATTAAGACAGGGGCTCACTATATAGCCTCGCTGGCCTAAAATTCACTTTATAGCCCAGACTAGTCTCCAACTCACAAAGTTCCTTCTTCAACCTCCTGAAAGATAGAATTAAGGGTATGAGTCACTATGCATGTCTCCTACCTAGTATTTTAAAAGAACAAAGAAACACAGTAATGACTGTAGACCCCATGAATTGGTCTATAGTTCAACTCAACTAGAAATGAAGAAAGTACAATAAAATGAGTTACTTAATGGATGAAGAAATAAAAACTGGGAGCTGGGTAGCAGCATACATGTATGCTGTAATCCCAGCACTTGGGAGATAGAAGCAAGAGGATCCTAAATTTGAGGCCAGCCTGGATAATACAGTGAGCTCCACTTAAGCCTAGACTACAATGCAATACACTATCTCACAAAAAGAAGCCAGTTATAGTGGCACACGCAGGTAGGACATGCTGAATAGGTGGAAGCAGGAGGATTACAAGTTGCAGGTCAGCCTGGGCTACACATTTGGGTCAGTGAGATGGCTCAAAAATTAAAGACATTAGCAAAGTATGAGCCCCAGAACTCACATAGTGAGTACCAACTCCTGCATGACCTCCACATGCACACCATGGCACACATACACCCACACACATACTCACACTCACAAACATACATGCACAAATTTTTTAAAAAAGAAGAAATGAAAACTGAGCAAAGGGTCCCTGCTGCCCCTATTCATGAATCCACTTACAGATATTTTAATTTAGAAAAGAAAAAAGGAAAAAAACAAACAAAAAACACTTAAATTCGGGGCTGGGAATGCAGCTCAGTAATAGAGCCCTTGGCATGTACAAAGTACCAGGTTGAATAAGTAATATCTGATGAAAAAACCTTTATCAGTTGACACAATTGTTGGATTATCAAAAGGACTGAGTATATGAGACATTTTGTGTTTATTTTTGGCAATAATCCTATAATATAGGGGTCTTTTCAACAGGAAATCCTGCTAATTTTTTGGGATTCAAGTGTAAATTCATGAAGAACCACGAGCTCGTTAGCAGCAACCACATACACCTACAGTGTAAATGCTCAGTTATTTGCTCATTGCTAAGCACTAAAATAAGTGAGAATACAGGCAGCACAAATCCCCGTCTTTTGAAGGAGGTGGAAGGACTCACCTTCCACCTCTATAGATACTGCAGAGGATGGGCTGGAAGCCTTATGAAGAGAATACTAGAGTGTCCTAAGGGGCTAGAGCAGGAGTGAAGCAGGACAACTGTATTTCTTCCTATCTCTTCTAAAGACCTGTGACAGCCTACAGACATACAATATGACAAAATATAAATAGCAAGATGAAAAAATATGGATCATAAACCTAGTACAAAAATTAATTTAATTAATTTTTCCTGATACATATTTCTAGAAATCAATTCCTCAAGAAAGACCTTTATTATGTGATGGTCATGGCTCTACTTTCAATACAATCAGAGATGAATGAAGCTGGTAGAGAGAACTAGCTGGTAGTCACAGTAAATAGTCAAAGAGTAAAATCAAGACAACATGGCCCAGGGTGAAGAAGACTAGACCCAGTGACTGTGTGCAAAGTTCTCCTATGTAGAAGAATTTAAAGTAATTTTCATTCTGTTGGGGAGCCATGAAACACACTTTAAAAGCTTAATTGGTAAAATTTAATGAATTATTTGAGAATTATTCATTTATGGATTACTTGTGCTAAAATGAAAAAATAATGTAAAAATACTAATTCACTTCCTCTTTTCCAGAATGATCCTAGATGAACTCTCTGTTGCCCAAATAAAAAACTCAAACTAGTTTTCTCTTTAAATTAGCAATGCAATCTTTTTCTTAAAGACTGGGTGTTGCTGTGTAGCCTAGGATGGCCTGAAAAGTCTGATCTTCCTTCCTTTGCCTCGTAAGTACTGAAATTACGGGCATATGACACCAACATATGACAGTCATATAAATCTGCAGATTTAGAAAATTAACCAATATTTCAAAGCCAAATTTGTAAACTGTGTACTTTACAAGCGTGGAATACTCATATGTTCATATCTAATACCAATGAAAAATAAAAGGAGAAATAGCATAAATAGTAGTATTAATATGATAAACAAACTGTTATTATCTTATCTTGGTAATTCCACTAAATCTATCCTATGTCCCCTCCAACCTTGGAGGCCTTCACTGAGCATGATGGTCTACACCTGCAACCTCAGCACCCAGAGAGTTAAGGAAAGGGATACTAACTTTGAGGCCAGGCTGGGTGAGAGAGCAAGATCCAGCCTCAAGGAAAAAAGTCACAGAGGTCCATTTTTGTGTCACCAATTTCCTATAAAAGTTCTGGTGCTAGAAAGAAGGTGGAGGGCGGCAGGAGAGAGAAGGCATGGTAACAACTGCAATCTCACCTACTCAGGAGGTTGGAGGCCAGCCTGAACAGTTCAGCAAGATTCTGTCTCAAAATAAAAAATGGGCTGGAGATATAGCTCAGTAATAACAGTGCTTACCTAGCACATTCAAGGCCCTGGATTAAATCTCCAGAAGGAAAAAAAGAAGAAAAGAGGGGGAAGAAGAAATTGGCATCAAATAGGCACCCACCACATGTCAAGTAAATGGAAGAGATTTTTACACACTGTTCCTTAATCCACAAAGTAGACAGTCAGATCACTGGCACTATCAGCTTTGATTTTACTTATGTATGTGTCTGTATATGTATTTATTTATTTACTTGTGTTGTTGGACATGAAACCTAGGGCCTCCTATATGCTCCACAAGCATTCTAACACTGAAGTCACTCCTAGGCCCTTATCACCTTTACATCAGTTAAAAAAGCATGGAAAAAGCTAGAGACATGGCTCACAGTTAAGAGCACGGAGCTCTTAAAGAAGACTCAGGTTCGATTCTCAGCACCTATATGGTGGCTAACGACCGTCTATAACTCCAGTTCAAAGGATCTGACAGATGCCCTCTTCTGTCCTCCATGGACACTGCATGACAGGGATGCACTTACATACATGCAGGCCCAACATTTGTACACATGTAAAAAAAAAAAAGCCTGATTTGGAGCCTATGCCATTTCTACTCCTCAACAACTCCTCCACAGTGAGTAAGGGGCCTTTAGTGGAGTGAACACAGTAACACTAGGAAGCAAAAAGCCTCATGTTATCACTTTCTGATAAACTACGGGAATGAAAAAACTCTCTGCGCATCAATATCTTCACAAATAAAATGGAAATAAGACTATATCCCAACCTTATAGAATTGTTACAGAAAGCAAATTAAGTAACACATGTGAGATAGATAATGTCCATACTTACTATTCAGTGTAAGACAAAAATAAAATCAATTTACCATACCAGTACTGGGAATTTTGGAGAAATATTCTATTTTATTCTCAAATTTAAAAATTTGTATCTCAGCTGGGCCTGGTAGCACATACGTATAATCCCAGCTACTTGGGAGAGTGAGGCAGAAGGCTCACAAGTTCAAGGCGTGTCTGAGCTGCAAAGTGAGTACAAGGTCTGCCTGAACAACTTAGTGAAACCCTGTCTCAAAATATAAAGTAAAAAATGGGCTGGGGTTATACAATTGAGTAGCAGAGCACTTGCATAGCACATAAAGTACAGTAGGTTCAATCAGTAGTGCTGCAGGGAAGGGAATCTTTAGCCAATTATTTCACAAAAGGATGAAGAACAAAAATTAGAAGCAAGAGTGCAGTAATGTAAAACATTTTAATCACCAACACCCACATGCAAGTCATCTACTCCATCCCACTCACCCCCAAAACCCTACTTGCCTAAAACCCTGTTTCATTAATGAGGTCTCAAGCAAGTAAACAATACTTGCAGCCTCCTTCAGATCAGATCAGCCTGTTCCCATAAAATACAAAAGGGAACACAGTTGAGACAATGTAACTGCTCTAGTGCCAGTAAAAACAAATTAAGGACTCTCACTGACAATGACTTTCTAAAGTCAGCACTTACTGATCTTTGAGATCTGTAAACTGTTTTTCAAGATTGGACATCTCATCTAAGCACTCCATTCTTCTTCTTTCACAGTCTTCATCATCCATTTCTGTTAATAAAAAATGAAAAAGCAAGTATCAAAGACAAAACTGTTTCAAGCCAGGCCGATGGCACAGCTTTGTAATCCCCACACTTGGAAGGCATAGGGAGGAGGACTGAAAATTTAGCTAGACATGGCCACAAAACAAGGTCAAGGCTAGCCGGAGCCTATGAGCCCCTGTCTCAATGAAAAAAGAAAAAAAGATGAAACTGTTTCAGATATATCTGATTAATTCAAATGGGGGGAGGGGAACCTTGTAATATGAAATTAGACATCCAAGATCTATAATTTTTATACAAAATAATTACCACTAGAGAATTAATTTGCCATATGGTTAAAGCTCCAGTAGTCTCTAGAGCTTCTCATGTTCACTCTTTTCAATCTTCTTACAGGATTGTAAGTTATGACTTATGAAGGAATTAACCCACTCTGGTTTTACAACAATTCATGAGAACTTGGCACCAAAAATGACCAGGTCCTTAAAATTAAAAGGTCAGTATTGTTCAAAACCATAGGAGGGAAGGGTGTGGGGGTGCACCCTTTTAGTTCTAGCACTCAGGAGGCAGAGGCAGACAGATCTCCGTGAGACTGAGGCCAGCCTGATCTACATAGTGAGTTCTAGGCTAGCTAGAGCTACAGGGAGATCCTGTCTCAAAAAAGAAAACAAACAAACAAAAACCTTTTGGAATTCTTCCTTCAGAACTGCAACAGGCAGCTGTGGTGCCAGCTGTGAAACACAGCTGTGCTGCCAGAATTAGGGAAGCTGAGGCAGCATGAGTTCAAGTATAGCATGGATCACAGAGTGATACTCTGTCTCAAAAAAAAAAAAAAAGGAGGAAAAAAACAAGAAACTGGGCTGGAGAGATGGCTCAGAGGTTAAGAGTGTATACTGCTCTTGCAAAGAACCCAAGTTCAGTTCCCAGTACCCACAATAGCGTGGCTCACAATTCAGTAACTCCAGCTTCAGGGGATCTCATGCCCTCTTCTGCTTCTCAACACACTGCACTCACATGCACAAACGCACATACTGATGCACACATACACATATGCTTTAAAATAAAAATGAGACTTTTTAAAGAATTATTTATTTTACTTTAGGTATATGAGGGTTTTTGCCTGCAAGTGCACCGCACGTGTGCAACGCCAGAAGAGGGTGACAGACCCCTGGAACTGGAGTTACTGAGGATTGTTAGCAGTCATATGAGTGTTGGGAACCAAATCAGGTATTCTGAAAGAGCAGCCAGTGCTCTTAACTGCTGAGCCATCTCTCCAGCTCCTTAAAATAAAAATAGAATCTTTAAAAGAAGAAAAATAAACCCTGTCACACGGCTGACTGTCAAATCACATAAAAGTAGTCCAATCCCGTCAGGTTTAGCATAGGCTATCTCAGCTGCCACTCAGGTTCTCACTGTTCGAACCTCCCCGGAGATTCCTGTCAGTCAGTAAGAAACAGCAAATGGGGAGAAAAACAAGTCAACTTTTAAGGAAAGCAACTAATCAGATCTGTCCTATTCCCACATCTTCTATTTTTACATTACATATTTGCAACACATCAAAATAACAGAGGCACAAATTGATCTGCATCTTCATCAAATAAGAGTTAAACTATGAGAAAGAGTTAAATCCTATTCAATTGTCATATAGCAAGGAAATACATAATTTTCTAAAACCAAAACATTTCTGCTTCTTAATAGCTTACTCTACAGCTCTTTAAAACTTGGTCTGTGAGTTGGGGATACAGATCAGTGGTAGAGCACAGTAGTTTAGTGGTACAGCACAGCTTAAGTTCCTGGGTTCAACGGAAAGCAGGAAGGATGGGGGCATGGCATGGACACAGGATAGCACATTTACTCCCTCAGAATTACTTTATTTCCCAAGTTCTCTGAATAGTACAGATTTCTCGGTGGCCACAGGATTTGCTCAGTACCAAGGTTTGAGAGGAATAAAAATGGGAAGTTTAACACGTAAGATGTGGTAAAATGAAAATGATCTTAGAGAAGCAAAACTGCAAAATGTATTTAAATAATTTCTTTGCCGGGCACGATGGCACATGCCTTTAATCCCAGCACTGAAGAGGCAGAGGCAGAGGCAGAGGCAGAGGGATCTTTCTGAGTTCAAAATCAGATGCTGTCTCCAAAAGAAGTTAAAAATCATAACAAACAACATAAAAATTAGAAGGGGAAAATTGTAACATATAATTTGATGAGATTCTGTCTCCCATAAAAAATACCCAAGAACAGCCAGGTATGGTGGCACATGCTTTTAATCCCAGCAGTCACAAGGCAGAGACAGGCAGATCTCTGTGAATCTGAGGCCAGCCTGGTCTACACAGTTGAAGCCCTGTATCAAAAAAATCCAAGAATACTTGAAGATAAAATTGCTTTCCTCCCAGGCTACATAATATGGCCATGTTCTCTACACCCCACCCCTCAAAAAGCTTTACAGACCCAACTATGTTCACAAGTGTAGTTGTGATTTATACTTTCTATTTCATGTTAAATAATTGGCTAATTTTGAAGTCTCACAACTTGCAAGGCTAGATGGATGAGCTCAGAGTTATTCTTCTGGGCGCAGGCAGGTCCCATGCTTCACTTCCCCGTCAGCTTGGACATTCTTACTTAAATGTGCCATCATAACCACAAGCATAAAGTGCTCAAAATGCTGGTCTTCCATCTCCATCTCCAGTACCTTGCTTTTCCATGGCTGTTGACACTGTCCTATCATCCCCCATATGTTAACTTTCCTCTGATTTTCACTCCTAAGCTTGTATTCATCACTTCTGTTTTTTTGCTTTCTTAGGAATCTTTCACATCTACAGCTTCCTCTTCCTTTCTGGGACTGTTAGTCTCCAAGTCAAATTGGTTTTCTCATTCTTCAATAAGCCTTAAACTCTGGCCTTTGCACTTTTTCTTACATTCCTTCTCCTGCACAAACCTTCCACCTTAAACCTTCCCAGTCCAAATTCCTTAAAATAATTGAGATAATCCCACCTTCTTCAACTAAACATGTTGACTATTCAGTTCTGGAAATTTTTCCTATCTCTGAATTCCTATACTATTGCCTACAGTCAATCATTTATTTGACAATTTAACCAACTAGTGACTTGTTATTTTTTAACTGAAATAAGATTAATACAACTATTTATACTTCATACTGAGTACTGTGCTAAGCAAAAAGTGTAACTCAAAAATACTGACTTTTGCTTGGCTGACTTGTTGTAATTACATTTGTCCATGGAGGTGTGCTCTGACAGGGAAATCTGAAATCAAAGCGTGGGGTGATAACACACTGTCATTCACTTGATATCAACACTTCCCTTTACATGACCCAAACCAGGACAACACAAAGAAACCATTCTCATTCTCATCGTATTGTATGGTATGGTAAGACAGAAAAGGATCACACATGTACCATTCTTTTAAAAATAATTCCAAACGGTTTGCAAAGTTTATTTGTGGTGTTACTCTGTCTCCCCCCATCAAAAATATAAAACATAAATAAAAGAATCCGAAATAGCCCAAAGTTACAGAATACTAAGTATCAGAAGATTTAGGAAATGTCAAATATCCAAATTGGCCAATTAAAACAAAACCTATGAGGATTCGCATTCACCCCTGAGGCTAGTCCCTTCGCAATCTTGGAAACT
The DNA here is from genome assembly GCF_000622305.1 of Nannospalax galili. Classification (NCBI taxonomy): domain Eukaryota; kingdom Metazoa; phylum Chordata; class Mammalia; order Rodentia; family Spalacidae; genus Nannospalax; species Nannospalax galili. The sequence continues at coordinate 431,221 of NW_008338116.1, forward strand.
TCAGGGACCTACTAGGAACCGGACAGTTCCCAAGTTAGTCCCCTCAACAGCAATGGTGACAGTGCTGGTGATGGGTTGAAATGGAAGCGAGGGTTAACGGGGTTCTAAGCCAGCCAAGGGACGAGGCAAACCTATCCTCGGTCCCCACTCAGGCTGGGAAGAACTGCACAAACGCCGGGAAGGCGGTCTGTGGCCAGGAGAGAGGGGACAGTTCTCGGTCTTTCAGACCAGCCCGAGGGCGTATCACTCCCGGGTCGGTGGCCCCAAGAGAGCCCGCCCTGCCGACCGCGAGCCCGGAGCTGACTGCGCCTGGCCAGTGAAGCAGCCGAGGCCGAGCCAGTCCCCGCCCCTTCCTCGTCTCCCCGCCCAGCGCTCCAAGCAGGACGCCGCCACCCGGCGTGCGCACCGCGGCCTGTCGCGTGCCCCGCGCGGGGACTCGGCACCCCCGCCCGGCTGGGTCACGCACCTGAGCTGTCCCCATCCTCGGAGACCGACGAGCTCTCGGTGTCCTCATCCTCCGAGCTGCTCCCCTCGTTCTCCGCGTAGTCCACCTCCATCTCATCATGATGATTCGTCTCCTTCTTATCCCCTCGGGAATGGACAGGCATTTTCCAGCCGCGCCGTCGCTTCCCACTCCCGGCGCCCAGCCCGGCCACCGCCACTCAAAGAAGGGCGCGCCAAACGCCCCGACCCACCCGGCGGCGGAGCTCGCTCCGAACCCCTCAGACTCCTCCCCACCCCGGGCCAGGGCCTCACAGCCTAACCCGCAGGCTCTGCACTCCGAGCGCTGCCATTGGCCAAGGCCATCCGGGAGCCGGGGGCGGGGCTTGCCCTGCAGGCTCACGGTTGGTCGCCGAGACTACGGCGCAGCCTTTCGGTGCGTGTCGGGAGTTGTAGTCTTGAGGGCGCAGAGCTTCTGGGGCTGTGGGCTTCCATGGTTCAGCCTCTCGGATGGCTTCTGACTTCGGACTTCAAGTCCCACAAGGCACGAAAGCTGACATACGTGTTTATAAACTAAACAGAAACAGACTGTGCGAATTTGGTACGTACTTATCCTTTTCCCGCCAAGTGATTATCTGATCTCCCTGGCTACTCAAGATGCTACTTTTAAGATACGAAAAGATCTTTTGTCAGAAGGGTCTTTACCTACTCTTAGAGCCTGGAGAACTGCTGAATCTTATTACCACAAATGAACTATTAAATTGAGTTGTAAATGTAGGAAATAACTTGCCCTTTATATTCTGCACAAACAATTTCAATTGTTCTTGAAGCTTTCACAGCCAAAACACAGAGGGGAAGGAAGTTTTATCTTGTCATTTTCGATCCAGTATTTTTTGCAGTTTTTTAAAAAGCCAATTGGAGCCGGAAGATGCCATCAGTTGACTTAACTTCTGATTCCAATGAAAAATGCTGGGCTTTTTTTCCAAAGAGAGTATACATGTAGAACTCAACAACTGTCATGAGTTCTTATACGTTATTATGTAACTCCTAAAAACTGACCGCTTTTGCTCTTTATAGGGTCATATTGGAAAGCTCATTGTGGGTTAGATGAGTGGAATTCTCAGTTTAATAGCCCTGAGGAAGGAGTCATTATTATCCCCATTTTATAAACAAAACATTTTTAGACATATTTTACAATTGTATGTTAAGATGGGTGTGGTGGCACAGGCCTGTAATCTCAGCACTAGAGAGGGGGAGTCAAGAGTTTATAAACCGAGATGGAAGCCAGCACTGGCTACAGGAGATCCTGTTCAACAAGCAAACAAAAAAACTGTTTCACCACTCATGAAGATAAGAATAATTTGCTATTGAAAGATATTTCATAGAATATGATGCATCATACATCATTTCTTCCTCAAACATGATCTAAAGGCATTTGGCCAAAGACGGTAACAACATCCAGGAATAACAGCATTAAAGTTAGATTTGTACTTTAATGACAAAACATTTCAAGAGTTGTCCATCCCTGACATAGTAAAATCCAAATTGGAGACTTTTATTGTTTTGTGTTTATCTCATTCTACTTCTCACTAAATTCTACAGAACAGAATGCTT
>NW_008338116.1:433286-439296 GCF_000622305.1 Nannospalax galili
TTATAAACCGAGATGGAAGCCAGCACTGGCTACAGGAGATCCTGTTCAACAAGCAAACAAAAAAACTGTTTCACCACTCATGAAGATAAGAATAATTTGCTATTGAAAGATATTTCATAGAATATGATGCATCATACATCATTTCTTCCTCAAACATGATCTAAAGGCATTTGGCCAAAGACGGTAACAACATCCAGGAATAACAGCATTAAAGTTAGATTTGTACTTTAATGACAAAACATTTCAAGAGTTGTCCATCCCTGACATAGTAAAATCCAAATTGGAGACTTTTATTGTTTTGTGTTTATCTCATTCTACTTCTCACTAAATTCTACAGAACAGAATGCTTATGGTTGCCAAATGCATAAGCTGGTTCCCACTTTAATTTCTTTGCACATTCAATTCTCTCTTCAAGCTCCTTCCTCTCCTTTTCTTTTCAGAGTCCCTTTGCTGACAACACAGGTTTCCATCAGCATCTCCATCATTCAGGATGCACCTCTACTCACCAGGCCATTGCTACACTCTACTTGGCAGCACTGCACTCTTTTCCTATCACACTGCATTGGGAAATGTGTAGACTGTGAGTTCCTTGAGGACAAGGGTTGTTTTAGCCTGGGATGAAAATATAAGGGCAAATGGTATTAGGCAGGCACAGTTAAAAGAAAGAAAGTTTATGTGAATGGGGAGCTACTTTGTTACTACCAGCCAGTTGTTAGAATCTGAAATTTTTGACCTAACATGTTAGGCCTTCCAGCTTTCATGAGAAACTAAAATCTGGATCTCTGTATGGAGTACCAAAGTTGGTAAACACTGTCTCAAGTGGAGTTTTTTTGTTTTGTTTTGTTTTGTTCTGTTTTGTTTGTTTTGTATGAATGTTTGTTGAGACACAGTCTTGCAGGCCTTGAACTCATGGCAATCCTACTGCCTCAGCTTCCTGAGTACTGAGATTACAGGCAAGTACCACCACTCCCTGCTGGGTTTTTTGTCTCTTAAACTTCAGATCAAATAAAGACAGCTATGGGCAAAAATCACTGACTCTAATCTTTTTTAAATCAAGAGCTAGCAGAATGTGTGATAAATAATGCTCAGATTTCTAGTCACTACATGTGTGTTACACTGTTTCAGTAAGTTAATTCATTTATTCTCTACAACAAATCTCAGAGTTATTACATCTTTCATTTTTTAGATGAATAAACTGAGGCACAGAGCTATTAGATTACTCAACCAGGGTCACACAGCTAATAAATAGCAGACCTCAGATTTGAACTTAGTCTGTCATCAAAGCCTGTATGTACCCACTGGCATACAATGCTCAGACTAATGGGTACCTCTGCCTTTGCTGTTCAGAGATAAACAGAAGGAGCCAGGCACAGTGGCTCACACCTGTAATCCCAGAAACTCTAGAGGCAGAGGTAAGGATTTGCCATGAGTTTGAGGAGAGCAGAAGGCAGGGATTCAAGTCCCGCTTCTCCTAGTAACCCATGATTAAATTGGCAAAACATAAGAATCTCTGGTCAGTTAAAAATGAGAGATTTGTATAATGTTATTTTTAACTTTTCTTCTGATCACGGACTGGTAAAAGGTAAAGTACTTGCTGTGCAAGTGTGAGAACTGGAGTTCAGATACCCCAGAATTCAAGTAAAAGGTAGGCAAGCACAGGGACCCACCTGCAATTCCAGTGCTAGGGAAGCAGAGACAGAGGATCCCTGGAGCAAGCTGGTTAATAAGACTAGCTGAATCAGTGAGTTCCACGTTCAAATAAAAGACCCTGCCTCAATACATAAAGTAGAGAGCAATCAAAGAAGACACCAGCATTGAATTCTGCTTCCACATGCACCCGCACACACATGTGCCCAACACATGAGAACACATATACCCATACTCATAGTACACAAAAAAGTGAAAGAAAAAACTGCCAGTCAGCACTAAATTCATATTTAAGGCAGAAATATAATAAACTATTCTATTATAATTGCATGGTTCTACTTTACCTAAGAAAAGAATTTCTCTCACCGCCAAACAAGTTGAAGAGATGTGTGGGTATTATAAAAATACTCGTGGGGGAAAAGTTAAAGGGTCTAAGAATGAATATCATCAATATATAAAATGCAAATTATTGTAAAGCAAACCAAGAACACAAAATGAAATTCCCTCAATCAAGGAAGTTAAAGAGGATATAATAAGGCCTTTCGTTTTAGGAGTACTTTTACATTTTATACCTAACTTTTTAATTAATCCATTAATATACATACATCTATTGAAAGCACTTTGGAAGTCATGATCACCAGCAGAGCCTTCTGTATCTGTCGTCTCCTCTTACTTGTTCCTTTAACTCTCTGTTCTAAAGGGGGAATTGTTCTAAAGTCTTTCTTCTGACCCCGCTTCCCTTGTACCCATCCTCCTACTCAGCCTTGTCACAGTGTCGTAGCCATATTCCTGTCCTTTTTTTTTAAAGACAGTCCTCACCCCTCCTTCCTAAAACTCTTCCATCTATCATTAGTATATACTACACAGTATCTCTACTGTGCTGCTGTGTACCTCCAGGTTTGCTCTTTCACACTGTTGAAGATTTATCTCTTGGCTCTGTGTCAGTCTCTGATCATGTGCCTATCATGATTCTCTGTCATTTTAGTTCTATGTAGATAACCCTGTACCACTCCCTTTCCTACGAGGTTCACTCTGGGGCACAGTACAGTAGACATAAAGTCATTTTGGCATTTTTCTCCTATATCTTTTCAGAGTACAGGCTTTCTAATCTGTACTGGATATTCTAATATTATACTGTAATGTAAACACCTAAAATACATGGCACAGTGTCTACTTCAAGACTTTGCCAATTTTTTAAAAATTATTTATTTATTTATCTGTTGTGTGTGTGCTCAAACATGAGCATGTGTCTATGTGAAGGTCAGGGGACAATTTTTAAGAAGTGATTCATGGGGTTGGAGAGATGGCTCAGTGGTTAAGAACACTGGTTGTACTTGCAGAAGACCCGGGTTTGAATCCCAGCACCCACATGGCAGCTAACAAATGTCTGTAACTCTAGTTCCAGGGGATCTGACAGCCTCTTCTGTCCTCCGTGGGCATTGCATGACACGGGTGCACTTACCTACATGCAGGCAATACATACATACACATAAAAAATAAAAATAGTAAATAAAAAAATAAGTGGTTCTGCTGGGAGTGTGAAAGATTGTAATCCTGACAGAAATGCAGACAGTAGAGGTTACAACATGAACTTTCAGATTTGAGTGAGCATTCATGAACTCACTGCAGCTGTGGTTGCCTGCACAAAATATGCACAAGATCAAGCAAACAAGATCAGTCAACATTAAATAAAATCTTTTAAAAGAAGAGGAGGAGGAGGAAGGAGGAGGAGGAGGAGGAGGAGGAGGAGAAGAAGAAGAAGCGATTCACCATCTGTGTCTTGGGGACTGAAAGTCCAGCATGTTTGGTGGTAAGCACCTTTACCTGCTGAGCCATCCTGCTCTGGCAAATCTGAGCATTTTAATGTATTCACTTCAGACCCTCCTCAATCACAATTCTTTCCTCTTTGCACAGTAACCATCATCCCAACTCTGGTGCTTATTGTTTTATACACATACATGCTATATTTCTGTGTAGTATGAAAAACAGCATATAGGGGCTGACTCAGAGGTTAAGAGCACTTGATATTCTTGCAGAAGATCTGGGTTTGAATCCCAGCACTCACATGGCAGCCAACAACCATCCCTAACTCCAGGTCCAGGGGATCCGACCTCTTCTTCTGTCTTCCATGGGCAGTGCATGACAAGGGTGCACTTACACATGTGCAGGCACAACACGTATAGACATAAAAATAAATTTTAGAAATTAAAAAAAATAAAAATAGCACATAGCACGGCTTAGTGTGCGTTAAAGAGATCTTTTTAGAATAGTCTCATATATCTGGGCATAATGCCTTTAATTCCAGCACTCAGGAGGCAGAGGCAGGTGGATCTCTGTGAGTTCGAGGCCAGCCTGCTCTACATAGCAAGTTCCAGGTCATCTGGGGCTACAGGAAGACCCTGTCTCAAAAAGACCAAAAAAAAAAATGGTCTCATATACAGTACATGATACTACAACTTTTTCTTTGCTGATGTTTTTGAGATTTACCCATTGTGACTTGAGAGAACTCATCCTTTTTTTTAACCTACTTTAATGTATTTTATCGATTAAATCTATGAATATTGCCCATGCACTTGTTAATAGGCATCTGAGTTGCTTTCAATTTCTTTTAACTTAAAAAAACTTCGTTGAGAATTTCATACATGCATATAAGGTGTTTTGATCAAATCTACTCCCACTCCCTCCCCTCCAGCACCTCCCACATCTCCCCATCACTTTCTGACAACTTCATGTCCTCCTTTCTTTTCTTTTTTGCTGTCTGTCTTTCTTTCTTTCTTTTTCTTTTTAAATGGGGCTTTTTGCTACTCTGATGTTTCCCCATCTAAAGAGGTAACCCTAAAATCTTTCAGGGATTAGGTAAGAACTCCCAAATACTTTTGACATTTTTGGCCTTTGGAACAGAGAATGTTGCAAAGAGGCCCAAGGACATTTTGACTTTTAGCCAAGAAACTGGCTACTTTTCTTTGGGGTCTTTTTTACCCTAACTGCCTAGCCAATTCCTACCTCCTATTCTTATCACATCATCCTCTGAAGAGCCTACCCAACTTGCCAATAAGGAAACAGGATGCATACCGCTCTTGGCGTCTTCCAAGCTGAACAGAGATGCAAGGTGAGGCAATTGGAGTACCCCTTCAGTGGGTCTATCTAAAAGACTTCCAAATTGTGTAAGTCTTACCTGTAGGGAGAATAGAAAGTCCTTGACTGGGGAATAGGGGATGTGAAGGAGAAGTAAAGGCAAGAGTAGTTAACATTACAAGTTCTAGACAGGGAACCAGAAAAAAGTCAGAACAGGACAAATTTCAAATGTTCATATCAGAGTCAATTGGGATTTCTTGACAAGAGCTTCCAAAAGCATCCCTCTATTGGGTTCCTCCTCATTTTTCTTTTGTCTGCCAAGGCTGGACTCAAGAGTGATGGACTCAGGATTTGTTTTCAGGCACTTTGATAGCTGTTGGAGTGGCTAGAATCAGTGTCAGTTCCCTTGGAAAGGCTTCTAGATATAGGGGGATAAAACAAATTTATCCATCATTTTAGAACAATAGTGGGTTGTCTCCCTTAGCTACAGGTAGGCACTAAAGTATTGCAGACCAAGATTTGAAGTCTTACATCTGAGCAGCACTTTCTGCTCAGAAACAAAATCATCAATGAGAAATAATTGTGTAATGTTTTATACGGACTTAAGCCTAAGCTTTCAATTTTTTCACTATTAAAAATAGTTGCCTTGGTGTCGAAAAGATGGCTCGCAGTTAAGAGCACTGGCTGCTCTTGCAGAAGACCCAGCTTTGAATCCCAGCATCCATATGGTAGCTAAAAACCATCTGTGACTCCAGTTCCAGGGGATCTGATGCCCTTCTTACCTCTGAGGGCTTTATAGGACATAAGTGTATTACATACATGTAGGCATAACACATAAAATTCTTTTAAATTTAATTAAAAAATGGTTACCTTTAGGTTGGGTATGATGACACACACCTTTAATTTCAGCCCTTGGGAGACAGAGGCAGGTGGATCTCTGCGAGTTCAAGGCCAGCAAGGGCTACATAGTGAGATACTATCTATAAATAACTAAATAATAAACAAATAAATAAAGTAGTTACCTTATTTTGTAAAAGGAATATTATTATTTAAGTATTTGGTAAGTATTTTGAAAAGTGAACTAAGCAGACACAACTTAGTTCTGATATTTAGATATATCAGAACTAAGGTTTTTCTTTTGTTTTGTTTTAATTTCAAAAGACTTAGCCAAAATGAGGTGTGAATTTATCATAGTGTTACAGTGCTAATAGAAGGTACCTTACCAGAATGTAGCTTTTAAAATTTTTATAGTAAATGAATATTATATTTTATCATATTCTATAATAAC
>NW_008338116.1:439811-441302 GCF_000622305.1 Nannospalax galili
AAATCAAATGTAATTCCAGTTTTTATTTTCTATGGAACAGAGTTAATAAACTAGAGTCCCTGAAGTGGAAATACCCAAATTGTAGTGATAGGATTTTAGTTCTACCAGAGGCCTTTATGTGTTACACATAATTTGTATAGTTTAATATGTGTAAATTGTATGTAGTCTTCCATTTTTCTAAAGGAAGGCAATAAGTGTAACAGCATTGTGAATAAATGCAACTTTTATGCTTTTTAAAATATTTTAATACTTTATTATTTTTATTTTAATTTGTGTGTATGAGTGAATTGCCTGTATGTACGTAAGTGCACCCATGTCGTGCAATGTCCAAGGAGGCCAGAAGTGGGCATCGGATCCCCTGGGACTGGAGTTAGGGATGGTTGTTAGCCACTATGTGGGCACTGGCAATCAAACCCGGATCCTCTGCAAGAGCAGCCAGTTCTCTTAACATCTGAGTTATCACTCCAGCCCCCCTTAAAATATTTTTTAAAATAGTTGCCTCAATATTGTTACCTGGATCTTTTAGACCATATGTGTGAGAATTTCTTTTCACTGGGGTCTCCAAACTGGAGCATGTTTATGCAGAGACTATGACATGGAGGGGCAGGAAGGAAACCTTAACAATTTTATTGGTTGGCCAATGAAAAAGTATTCAACTTCCTTAGCCATGAGAAAAATGTAATCAAAAATACACTGAGATTTCATCTCATCCCAGTCAGAATAGCTATCATCAAGAAAACAAGTAACAACAAATATTAGTGAGGATGTGGGGGGACAGAGGAACCCTTATTCCCTGCTAGTGGGGTGGGAAGGTAAACTGCTGTGGCTGCCATGGAACTCGGGATTACCGTATGAGCTGGGGGTACTGGTGCATGTCTGTAATCCCAGAATGCAGAAGGCACAGGCAGAAGGATTGCCACAAGTTCAAGGCCAGTCAAGCCTACATAGCAAGTTTCAGGCCAGTCAGGGCTACATAGTAAAACTGTCTCAAAAACAAAACAAAATAAAACAAAATCTTAACTTATGACCAGTCTATACCACTTCTCTTAGATACCTAAAGGAATCTAAGCATTCCACAGCCATACTTGCATATCCATATTTATTGTGGCACTATGCACAACAGCTAAGACATGGAACCAGCCTAGATGTCATCAACTGCTGAATAAAGAAAAAGTGCCTTATAGACAAACTGGATTTTTATTCAACCATGAACAAAGCTACGTCAGTTGGAGGAAAATGGTTGAAACTAGAGAGCATCATATTAGGGGAAATAAGACTCAGAAAGACAAATTGCATATTTTCTTTCTTTTATAATATATGTAATTTTATAATATAATATATATGTAATATATATATGAAAGCAGAAGAGAGCTGTTTCTTGGGGTAGGAAAGGATAGGAGGTGATAATAAAGACTGAGCATGAACATGTACAGTGATATACATGTATGAAAGTGTCACAGTGAAACCCAGTATTTTGTACACTAAGACAAA
>NW_008338116.1:441445-450259 GCF_000622305.1 Nannospalax galili
ACAAAACTTTACAAACTTCTATTTTTTAAAATTTGCTTTTAAATTTTGTTGTATTTCATACAGAATATCTCAAACAATCTGAATCATCTTTATAGCTCCGTCCCTACCAGAACCCTCTCATAGCCCCCCACTGGAACCCATATACTCTGTCCTGGGTGTTAAGGTCCACTGTGTCAAGTCAGTGTCCCAAGACGTTCCCCAGTGCAAGTCCATCCACTTGTGGTCTAGTCAGGTCCCTCTCATCTATCATCCAAACACCTATCATTTTCTTTTCTTTTTTTTTTTTTTTAACAGAGCATAGAGTGAGGGTTTATTTACAGAAGAGTGGGTGCCCCCATTTATGGCTGCCCTGGAAAGTCCACACTCAAATATAGAACTTGTGACTTCCCAACAGTTGCAGAAAATGGTGAGGGGGTGCTTCCTGGAGTTCTCGGCTTATATTTCCTTAGCCCCTCCCCTACATGCAGCTAAGGTTTACTGATTGGATGGGAGGGGTAACTGACTCCCCCACCGACTCCTTGATGAGTGTGGGAAGAAGGTATGACTATAGCTTGACGGCATAGTGGTTGGAGGAAACTTCCAGTTGACACTCCACGCCTTCCTCCCGCTCTTACATTCTTTCCGGCAACCTCTTCCACAAAAGTCTTAGAGTGAGTGGTAGGTGTGGGTGATCTTTCTCCCATTGTGGCAAGGCTCTGAATTTTCAGGTCTCTGCCTTATCAGTTTTCCATGGGCTTTTGGCCCATTTCAGCGGGATTCCATCTACACACTACGTGGAGGCCGGATCCAGGCACTCTCAGGCGGTCTTCTCAGATCTCAGCCCCTACACCAATGGAGGTCAGAACAGGCGCTCTCAGGCTCTCTGCTAAGGTCTCCACAAACTTCTATTTGTAAGTTTTGACTTTCACCCTCGTTTGCAGTAAAGTAGATATAGAGAGGCAAGTATAATTTTTTTTTTTTTTCCTTTTTCACTTCTTTTCATTTTGGAGACAGGATCTCATTATGTAGCCCAGACTGGCTTTGAACTTACAGTCCTCCCTCCATCCAACGCCCCCCCCCAGCAGTGCTGGGAGTATAGGAGTATGCCACTAGTCCCATCTTAAAATTCCACATTAAATTCTCATTTACCCTCCTGATACTTATGCTTGTTTTCCCTCTGTAGGTCCTGGGACTGAGGGGCAGTAAACAATTCCAACATCTACCACATGGTGGCGATGGGACACCAGCCACTCAATCCACAAATGTGTCATTAACTGATGGACTCAGGTCAGATTCTGGTAGCTGGTGAAACTAAGGCAAATAGAGGTTGTGACTAATATAAAAAAATTTAGTATCAAAAATTTTAATCATACAAACTGAAGGAAGAGGATTTAGGGAACTGCATTAGCAACTAGATAATGCCAATTTTTATGTATGCCAGGCTAGCTTAGAATGTATTATGTAGACCAGGCTGGCCTCAAATTTATGTTTCTCCTGGAGGATTGCTGTAAATTCAAGGCTAGCCAAGTCTACATAGCAATTTTCAGGCCAGCCAGGGCTACATAGTGATACTCTGTCTCAAAAACAAAGCAAAACAAAAATCCTAACATATAGACAGTCTCCCAAGTATTGGGATTGCAGGCATATGCCACCATGATCCAGTTTGTACATATTTAATGGAAGCAACAAATAAAATCTTCAAATCTCCCATCATAATTTGTTACCTGTTATATCATCGAAAGCTTCCTTCCCTGGGGAAATGACTCAGTGAATAAAGTGCATGTGTGCAAGCATGAGAACCTGAGTTCAAATCTCTAGCCTGTATGTGTGAGACTGGGCATGGCAGTGTACACCTGTAATCCCAGAGCTGGAAAGCTGAAACAAGGAGGCTCCTGGGGCTTGCTGACCAGCTGGTCTAGCTGATTGGTGAACTCCAGTTTCAGTAAGAGACCTTGCCTCAAAAAATAAGGTAGAGAGAAATAGAGAAAGAAGCCCAACATATATCTCTGGCTCCCACATGTGCACATATGGGCAACTGCAGAGACACACGTGCACACACTTCAACACACACACACACACACACACACACACACACACACACACATTTGTGGTGGCTCATGCCTGTAATCTCAGCACTTGGGAAGCTGAGACCAGAAGATTGCCTAGAGTTCAAGATTAGCCTGGGCTATATAGTGAGTTCCATGTGAGCCTGGGCTAGAAAGAGATCCTGTCTCCAAAACAAGTCCTTTTTCATAGTCATTAGTTTATTTTTATTGAATGGATATTGCATCCCAGAAATTGTGCTGATTTCAAGAGATACTTGGTGAACAACACAGATGCAGCTTGTCCTCATAGACTGTACTGGAAAGTAGTGAGAAAGAAGCAATAACAGCTCTACATACTGAGCTAGGCTTTCTGATGCTATTATAAGAGTATCATTGTTTCCAATGATAAAATTCAAGATTCTCTGGGCTGGGGATGCACTGCAAAGTTTTGCATAGATAGAAGATAGAACTAAAGTGTAGGACATTAATGTAGGGAAGGGAGAAAGCTTGTTGATGTACTTTCATTTTCCAGATTGCAACTAATCTTTAAGAAACTGCCACTTTTTGACTTTTAGTGTGATGGTCACAATTATTTGAAAATAATCATCAAAATAGTCTCCTTTTCTAATTGCATTGAGACATGAAACCAGGTCTTCTTCACATACTTCAAGCAAAAGAAGATATTGCAGCCTAAGAATCTAGCCATCTTCTGTTAGGATTTTAAGACTGTGGAGCGAGAAACCGGAAGTGGTGGTGCACACATTTAATCCAGCACTTGAGAGGCAGAGGCAGGCAGATCTCTGTGAGTTCATAGCCAGCCTGGTCTACATAGCAAATTCCAGGCCAGGCAGGGCTACATAGTGAGATCCTGTCTCAAAGAAAAAAAAATGTGAAAAGAAAGTACAACAGTGACACTTTTCTAACTAAATACTTTTGTTTAGAAAAAGTCACAGGAGGAGAAGTCTAGGGAGGCAGCTGACTTGCCTAGAAGTCATAAGACCCTGAGTTTGATCCCTAGCACTACATAAAATAGGGTGGGTTGGTGTATGCTTGTAGCTCCAGCATTCAGGAGGTGGAAGCAGAAAGATCATCCTTGGATGCCAAGGTCATCCTTGGCTACACATCAAATTTGAAGCCAGCCTGGGATCCATAAGACCCTGTCTCAAAAAAAAAAAAAAAAAAAGAGTTTCTCATCCTTTAGTGTCCAGTGGCCACCACAACTTATACATAAGCGTTAATAGCTTACAGATCCCTCTCTTGTCTTTGTCTCCTATTATTTGAACTTTATTCTTTTAAAATATTTTATTTATTATTCTTATTTTATGTGTATGAGTATATCGCCTGCATGTAAGGAAGTGCACCCGTGTCTTGGAATGCCCACAGAGGACAGAAGAGGCCATCGGATCCCCTGGAACTGGAGTTAGGGACAGTTGTTAGATGTTGTGTGGGTGCTGGGATTTGAACCCAGGTCTTCTGAAAGAACAGCCAGTGTTCTTAACCATTGAGCCATCTCTCCAGCCCCTGAACTTTATTCTTATCTCAACTGCATACAATATTCTGATATGTTAAAACCCTAACAATAGTTTAATGCCCACAGTTGTTATGTGATCTCATAGTTGACACAGAAGAAAAGAAAAGATAAAAACATGGAGCTAGAGATGCAGCTTAGTGGCAGAACGGGGCATTGCCTAGCATTCCTCAGGCTATGGATTTGATCCCCCGCACTGCTACCCTCAAAGTAGGGAGAGCATAGAATATACTCCTCTGAGATTCAAATTCACAAAACAAGCACCTTTCTGACACATTGGCCTGCCATTATAAAGCATTGTCATCCCCCTCCATCATCCTTTCTTCTCCTGTGGTACCCCCCTAAAGCAAGTTATAGTTATTGATCTGACAGCAAGAAAATATGGCCAACACAATTATATTTGCATGAATCCAGTAAGCAGTTATTGAGTGCCTGCTGTTCACTCAGCCTTTCCATACGTGCATACTGAGTACCCACATATACCAGTATCACTGGGACAGAGGAGAGAGGAGGGAAGAGAAGAGAAGAGAGGGAGAGAGGGGGAAGTAGAAAAGGAGGGAGGAAGAGAGCAAGAATGCTTAGAACCTTGATTTGTGGAACATTGAACAATAAACAGAACTTGTCTTCAAGAAAGATCACTGTCTAAGAGATGAAGTGTAAAATGATTATCATACGGAGTGGCTGGAGAGATGGCTCAGTGGTTAAGAGCGCTGGCTGCTCCTGCAGAGGATCCAGGTTCAGTTCCCTGCACCCACATAGTGGCTAACATCTGTCTGTAACTCCAGTTTCAGGGAATCTGGCACCCTTTTTTTTTAACTTCCTCAGGCATTGCACAACACAGTTGCACTTACACACATGCAGGCAAAGCACTCATACACATAAAATTAAAAATAATTTTTAAAAAGAATGACTGTCATGCAGCGTAAAAGGGTGGTGAATATCATGGTAGAAAACTTCAGATAAGGCTCCAAATTTGGGGTTTGGTTTTTTTTTTAGGGGGATAGAGTCTTGTTACTTGGCACTATGGCGCCCAGGCCTGCCTAGAACTTGTGGTAAGCCTCCTGCCTCAGCCTTCCAAGTGCTGGGCTTAGAGGAATGTGAACTACTATGCACAGCTTGTTTTGAAGTACTTTTTCCACATTAAAGTTCTAATCCCTATTCAGTGTAGCTTATCTTTAAAATGTGGAAGTCAGGGCTGATGAGATTGTTCAGTGGGTAAAGGCACTTGCCACCAAGACTGACAATTTGAGCTTGATCCTTGGGACCCACATAGTGGAAAGAGAGAACTGATTGACTCTTGTGAGTTGTCCTCTGACTTTCACATGTACACCATGACTACTAGTACACACGTTTCTCTCTCTCTCTCTCTCTCTCTCTCTCTCTCTCTCTCTCTCACACACACACACACACACACACACACACAAATAAAATAAAAATTAAAGATGTTAAATGTGGAAGTCAGTACCTATTCTATCTTAAGTGACTGAAACCAAACTGAAATTGCCTTGGGAAAAGCAAAGATGTATTGGCTTATACAATGGAAAAGATCACAGCACCTCAGTTGAAGCTAGGTCCAAATGTCCCACCATTATCAAGACACTTTCCCACTCCAGCCTCTGCATTCCTCCATGTTCACTCAGTTTCTAGTGGATTCTTTTCATATGTTGGTTTCCCATAGTTCCAGCGAGCCCATCATCCTCTTCACACTCAGTGCATTAGAACTAGAACTCCCTCTTTCCAATAGTTTAGGAGTGAGTCTCATCGGACTGACCTCCCATGTGCCCATCCCTAACTCTGAAGTTTTGCCCAAGATGCTGGACTATTTAATAAAGCAGGGCAGTGGGTGATGAGTTCAAAATGGACTGAGAAAGGGATTGCTTTTCACAAAACGCTGGGGAGACTGTCAGAAAAACAGACAGACCCCCAACCTACATTCACTACAACCAGTATAGCTGATAAGCTTTCTATTTATTTTTCCTTTTTTGTTCTCATCTTGACTTTAGTAAGTCAGAAAGACTACCTCTGATTGTCCTGAATCTTCTTTTTTAAAAAATACTTTACTTATTGTTTTTATTTTATGTGTATAAGTGTATTGGCTGCTTGCATGTAAGTGAAGAACTCAGAAGAGGGCATCAGATTCCCCTGGGACTGGAGTTACTGATGGTTGTTAGCCACCATGTGGGTGCTGGGAACTGAACCTGGTTCCTCTTCAAGAGCAGTGAGTGCTCTTAACCACTGAGCCATCTCTCCAGGCCCCATTCTGTATCTTCTTGACAGGCTTGGAGATGCTGGTCATAATCACTTTAAAGTAGGAGCAGGACTAAAACCTAGACACGTTTAGGTCTAGTTTCTCTAAAGTCCATCTGCTAGTGTGGGTTTTGTTCCTGGATCAGAAGTGCTTTCCGTTCCCCAAACACAAGACATATTTACACATCGTGCCAAAATATGATGTGTTGACGTTTATACATCCATACTTTATTTCTGTCTTGCAAGGCAGGTGCTGTCCTACTGAACTATATCCCCAGCCCCAAATAAGTTTCTTCAAAAAGGCAGATATTCAAGTATTGAGTCCAAGAATAAAGAGTGTTGCTACTATTTTAATTCTTAAAATTTGCTTTAAAAGGCACGGACTTGCTCCAATTCTATGAAGAAATAGAGTAGGGGAACTGGGGCTAGAGCTCAGTTGGCAGAGTGCTCATCTAGTCTTCAAGAAGCCCTGCTTTGGATTCCCAGCAATGCATATGCATATACAAGTGTGCTGGGGCATGCCTATAATTCCGGCACTCAGATGGGAGAGGCAAGAGGATCAGGAGTTCAGGGTCATCTCATCTTACATAGTGAGTTTGAGGCAGCTTGCCTGGGTTACATGAGATCCTGGAGAGAGAGAGAGAGAGAGAGAGAGAGAGAGAGAGAGAGAGGCTACACAGTGGAGAGAGACCTTTTAGCACACACACTTAGAAATAAAAACCTGAACTTGAAAAAAGGATGTGACAATGACATAGAAATGACCAAATACTAATATGTGTAGGCACTGGAATCACCAGGGCTTGGTAGCCGATGTAGACATGAGGGGAAAAGAAAAAATCTTTTTTTCAAAATATATTTTATTATTTTATGTGTATGAGTGTATTGCCTGCATGTATGTGAGTGCACCCGGGCCGTGCAATGCTGCGGAGGTCGGAAGAGGGTTTCAGATTCTCCTGGAACTGGAGTTAAGGACGGTACATAGCTGCCATGTGGGTGCTGGGAATAAAACCTGGGTCCTCTGAAAGATCTTTCAGTGCTCTTAACCACTGAGCCATCTCCAGCCCCAAAAGCTTTTTTTTTTTCTAATTAAAATTTTTTTTTAAGACAGGGTCTCCCTGTAGCCCCAGCTGGCCCAGAACTCGCTATAACTTGCTATATAGACCAGGATGGCCTTGAATTCATAGAGATCCGCCTGCCTCTACCTCCCAAGTACTGGGACTAAAGGCATGTGCCACCACACGCAGCAAGAACAAATCTTAACATGGTTTGTGGGGCTGGGATAGTGCCTCCTTTCAGTGCCCACAGTGCAAACATAGGGACCCGAGTTCAGGTTCCTAGTGTTCTCCTAAAAGTGAAAAGCTGACATGGTTCGGCATTCTGTATCCCCAGTGCTGGGGTTGGGGGGAGTGGAGAAAGGAGACTCCTTACCACATAGGTACACATACTTACTAACATGTACATATAATCCCCGTCCACACACAGACACAAATTAAAAATATGCTTCTGGGCTGAAGAGATAGCTTAGCAATTAAGAGTACTACTGCTCTTGTGGAAGACCAGGATTTAATTACCAGCAATCACATGGTGGATTACAAGCACTGTAACTCCATTTCCAGGGGATCGATGGGCATTGGTACACATGATGCACATACATAATTGCAGGCAAAACACTCGTACACCTAAAAAATACAAAAAGTTTAAAAACTGTTTTTAAAATAAAAAAAATAGAATACTGATTTGTTCCTTGAAAAATATGTATCAGTGGAACTCTCTAGTAAAACACCCAAGAAAGGAGGAAGATGAGATTTGGAAGTGAGGATGTAACTTTTTTTTTCATTACAACAGCACTGACATATTCAATAACAATTTCCAGAGCTAAGATGCATCTCCTTCAAAAGTGGCTGTAAATTATTAGGTTTACAGTTGAATTAATACAGTTATACAATATTGTATTCAGTATAACCCCTATAGGACATAAAATTAAATGAGGTTTTAAACTCTAAAAAAGATCTCTATTTCACAATGAAAATAAACAGTTTCATACAGAAAAAAATCATTTTAATACAATTGACACTAAGACACATGCATTTCTAATCTCTACATATCTGATTACTACTACTCACAGGCGGTTACTTTCTGAGCTTCTTGGCATCTGAGCATGGATATAAAGTCATCAGGTAGATTTCAATGGTAATGTTTTTCACATCCACCAATTATTAAGGAGCAAATTTTATGCTTTGAAGAATTATTATCATTATTATTTTAATTTTAAAAAATTATTTTTACACCCACTTCCCAGATAGCACCCTCCCATAGCCTCCCCTCCCAAACAGAGCCCTTATACTCTGATATCCCTGCTGCTGTCCACTGTGTTGTCAGCACCCCCAGCCATTCCCACTACTTGCCCTTCTGTTGAATCTCGTCAGCCCATCTAGAGACATTTGTTTTAGGAGGGTCAGCTGTTCCTCTTCTAGCAGCAATCAGTTGTCAATACTCCTTTAGATAAGATTTGGGTCAGCTGTTCATTTTCCCAGTTCTATTCTGGGTTGCTATTTGGGAGTCCCTTTGTTCAACCTGGCCAACAACTCAAAAGAAGGTATTTCCTATCTGGCATTGTTGCTTGTTATGTAGCCTTTAGCTATGCATAAGGACTCATAAGAAATTATATTGACCCCTTTAATATTTGGTTATACTTTCCTTTTGGATGTTTAAGGCCATACAGTTAGCCCTGATAAACCAATTTATTTTTACTCTTAAGGTCGTTTGAGGACATGTTCCTCAGGGTTCACATGGGCTTGGGAGGAGCCCCTGGCTCCTTTCTTTTACCAGTTCCGCCTATGTGAAGATAAGTCAAAGGACCTGCTCGACCATGGTTGGCTTCACTTGGAAGCATGGAGGAAGCGATCCCTCTGTATTGACCCTCCTCTTTGTAGACTGGACACTGGTTCAAGTCCATCTGGTGGGGTCTCCTCGGCCTCCTTGATCAAGAGGACAGGTGACCCACCACCATTACAG
>NW_008338116.1:451063-451841 GCF_000622305.1 Nannospalax galili
CGGGTGAGGTAATATCTTAAAGTGGTTTTAATTTGCATTTCCCTAATTATTAGTGATGTTGAACATCTTTTAAGATGTTTCATAGCCATCTTTACTTCTTCTTTGGAGAACTCTCTGTTCAGCTCCTTAGCCCATCTTTCAATTGGGTTGCTTCTTGTCTTGGTTCTCTGTTTTTTGAGTTCATTATATATTCTGGTTATTAAACCTCTGTCGGATGTGTCACTGGTGAAGATTTTCTTCTATTCTGTGGGTTTTCTGTTTGCCTCCTTTGATGTACAGAAGCTTTTTAGTTTAATGAGGTCCCATTTGTTAATTCTTGCCCTTGTTTCCTGAGCAATTGAAGTCTGGCTTAGAAAATCCTTTCCTACGCATACCTTGTAGGTTTTCCCAATGTTTTCTTCTAATAGTTTCAGAGTTTTGGGCTTTACATTGAGGTCTTTGAGCCATTTGGAATTGACTTTTCTGCAGGGTGAAAGATAGGGGTTTAGTTTCATTCTTCTACAAGTGGAGATCCAGTTTTGTCAGCACCATTTGTGGAACATGCTGTCTTTGCTCCAATAAATATTCTTGGCCCCTTTGTCAAATATCAGGTGGCTGAAATTGTATTTACTCATATTTGGGTCTTCAATTTTGTTCCATTGGTCTATGGGTCTATTTTTATGTCAGTACCATATTGTTTTTATGACTATAGCTCTGTAGTAGAGCTTAAAATCTGGTATAGTAATCCCCCCCAGCATTGCTCTTAGTTTTCAGGGTTGTTAGCTGCCATGTGTGTCCT
>NW_008338116.1:452625-453002 GCF_000622305.1 Nannospalax galili
ATCATGGTGGATGATCTTTTTGATATGTGCCTGTATGCGGTTTGCAAGTATCTTGGTGAGAATTTTTGCATCTATGTTCATTAAGGATATGGTCTATAGTTTTCTTTTTTGGTTGTATCTTTACCTGGCTTTGGTATTAGAGTGATGCTGGCTTCATAGAAGGAATTTGGAAGTCCTCCCTCCATTTCTATTTTTTTAAATAAATTACATAGAATTGGATGCAGATCTTCTTTAAATGTCTGACAGAATTCTGCTGTAAATCTATCTGGTCCTGGGGCTTTTTCTAGTCAGGAGGTTTAGTATTACTGTTTCAATTTCTTTTTGTGTTATGGGTCGTTTAAGCTGTTAATCTCTTCTTGGTTTAGTTTTGATGGTTC
>NW_008338116.1:453106-454237 GCF_000622305.1 Nannospalax galili
CCCATGATTTTAAACATCCATCCACTTCTTTTAGATTTTCAAATTTAGTAGCGTATAAGGTTTTTAAAATATTCCCTTATGATGGTCTGGATCTTTTGGGTGTCTGTTGTGATGTTTCCCCTTTCATTTCTGATTTTGTTGATTTGGACGTGCTCCTTCTTTCTTTTGGTTAACTGGGCTAGTGGTCTGTCAATCTTGTTTAACCTTTCAAAGAACCAGCTCTTAGATTCATTGGCTTTTTTGTAGGTGATTTTTGTTTGTTTCTGTTTCATTAATTTCTTCTCTGATTTTTGTTATTTCTTCTTGTCTACTAGGTTTGGGGTTGGTTAGTTCTTGCTTTTCAAGAGTCTTGAGTTGTACTGTCAAATCATTTACATGTGCTCTTTTTCCTTCTATGAAGCCACTCTAATACGAAAGCCACGTAAAGATACAACCAAAAAAGAAAACTACAGACCTATACTCTTAATGAACATATATGCAAAAATTCTCAGTGCAATACTTGCAAAGCACATACAGACATACATCAAAAAGATCATTCACTCAGAAGTGTGTTGTTTAATCGCCATGTGTTCATGTGGTGACTAGGGCTTCTTCCAGTGTTGATTGTAGGCTTTATTGCATTGTGATCTGATAGAATGCATGGAATTATTTCAATCTTTTTGTATTTGTTGATGTTTGTTTTGTGCCCCAATATACGGTGAATTTTGGAGACAGTTCCATAGGGTGCTGAGTAGAAAGTATGATCTTTGGTGCTTGGGCAGAATACTTGGTAGATATCTGTTAAGTCCATTTGATATATGGTATTGTTTAATTCAGATGTCTCTCTGTTAAGTCTCTGGCCTGTTGACCTATCTAATGGAGATAGTGGGATATTGAAGTCCCCTACTATTAATGAGTTGGGGTTAATTTGGGTCTTAAAGTCCTGTAGTATTGTTTTTATGAATTTGGGTGCACCGGAGTTTGGTGAATATATGTTCATGATTGTAATATCTTCTTGATTGATTGTTCCTTTGATCAAAATGAAATAGCCCTCTTTGTCTTTTCTGGTTAGTTTCAGTTTAAAGTCTATTTTGTCAGATATTAGGATTGCTACGCCTGCTTTTTTCTTAGTGCCATTTGCTTGGTATATTT
>NW_008338116.1:454539-455167 GCF_000622305.1 Nannospalax galili
CTTTCATAGTTTGCATTGAAAAGTCAGCTGTAATCCTAATGGGTTTTCCTTTATATGTGACTTGTTATTTCTCTTTTGCAGTTTTCAGAATTGTCTTTGCTTTGTACGTGTAGTGTTTTTACTATGATGTGCCATGGAGGGTTTCTTTTCTGATTCCATCTGTTTGGTGTTCTATATGCTTCTTGTGTTTGTATGGGCATGTCTTTCTTTAATTTTGGGAAATTTTCTTCCACGATTCTGTTGAAGATCTGGTCCATGCCATTATCTTGGGATTTGTCTCCTTCTTGTATGCCTATGATTCGTAAGTTTGCTCTTTTCATGGTGTCACACAATTCCTGCATATTCCATTCTTGTCATTTCTTAAATTTTTCATAATCTTCGCTTGAGTGGTCTAGCTCGTCCACTTTATCTTCCAGTCTTGATACTCTGTCTTCCATTTCATTCATCCTATTGGTGAGGCTTTCTCCTGTCATTTCTAAATGTCTTACTGAGTGTTTCACTTTCTTCTTCATTTCAGCCTGAGTATTCTTCAATATTTCTCTTTTCTGAATTCATTCAGAAGTTTATCCCTATCTTCCTTCAGCTCTATGATTACCTTGTTTGTGTGTTCTTTAAATTCACTGAATTC
>NW_008338116.1:455578-475638 GCF_000622305.1 Nannospalax galili
TCTCTCCATGTCCGGATAGCCCACGGGGCTCGGCGTTTAATGCAGAGACTCCTTTTATCAGCATGGTGCCTTCCTACTCTCTTCCTGACTCACCTTTTGAAGTGGCCGCCACAGATGCCCTACCAAAAACATGGCCTCTGGCATAGGAACTGCCAGGTTTTCCTGTGTGATAATCAAGCAATGTCTGGCAGCCTGGCAGAAGCCCACCACCACATGTAAATAGGGCATCCCAAAAGCACCTATCCACTAAGGCTCTTGCCACTGCCCCCACAGTATAAATATCCTGGTTTCCCCTAATTAATCGGAGTTGAATCACTAAGATCTGGAGCTGAGCTGAGTCACTGAATAAAGGAGCGGTACCACTGAGTCTGACTGAGCTGAGTTCTGTGTCTTACTGCCTACGATCCAGTCTCTCCAGAGGGGGCTGTCCCTTCAGTTTAAGCAACGACTCACGGAGACCCTGCTTTTGCCGTCCTGCACCTCCCCTCGTGACCCGGCAAGCGCTGAAAGCTTCATAATGCTTAGATTATCGTTGATGATCAATTTTCAAAGTGCTTTAATGGCACTGCTGATGGATCTCAAACCCAGAGGGAGTGGATGGTAGATTGGGACGGAACCTGCCCGGGGGTCTGACAGTGGTCCTCTAGAGCTGCCAGCCCCAGTAGCAGAGAGTCCCAGCCATGCGGCGCGCGGGACCCGCCCCAGCGGTGTGGGAGAGACAGGCGCCAGCCAGCAGCTGGCGTTCAGCGAAACCCGCACACCCATATTCAGGAATTCCCACAGAGGCCCAATTCAGATGAGGGTCAGATGTTTTCAGGCTTTCTCCTAAGGTCTGAATTCCTCCAGGAACTATTTTGGCCTCAGGAATTTGGGGTTGGACTGGCCTGGGAGCCTGGCCCAGGAAGGATGCTGGTCTAGAGCAGCTGGTCGCCATGCCACCCAGAGATGCAAAGGCAGATGGGGTGGGCGGAGGCCCCAAGGACTCCTGAGGACTGCACTGAGGAGCTTTGTTGGTCTGGATGCAAAGGATCAGGAAGAGGAAAGGTCAGCCCCAGTGTCCCAGAAAGAGTCTTGGGGGTGGTGCAGGCCCAGGGAAGCAGAGGGAAGTGACAGCGGGGCCTGGCCCAGAAACAGTGTTCCTGGGACCCAGAGAAGGCACTATGTTGGTCTGGATGAAAAGGATCAGGAAGCAGTATTGGTTCCCCAGGTTTCTGTATCCCCAAGACAAGGAATGGGGCAGGACCCAAACTAGGAAGAGAGACCAGAGGGGGAGATGGGAGGGTGAATGAGGCTAGGGGAGTCAAGGTGCTGAGGCCATGATGGACTTACCCTGGAGAGAGTCCTGAGGGTAGGAGAGTGAGGAAGTAACATTTTTAAAACTACCTATATCCAACAACAGAGAAACCTGTTCATTGCTGCCCTATTCACAGTAGCCAGGAAATGGAAACAGCCTAGATCTCCATCTTGTGATGAAATGGATAATGAAAGTATGGTACATTTACACAATGGAATAATATTCAGCTGTTAAAAATGAAATTATGGCCTTTCGCTCCCCACTGCTGCCAAGGTCGCATCTTGAGTCCTGTCCCCCCACAGCAGTCCTCAGGGACTACTCCTCCCCCAGTGCCAAGGACATCAAGAAATCCTAGACAGTGTGAGCATTGAGGCCGATGAGGACTGGCTTGACAAGGTCATCAGTGAGCTGAATGGTGAAAACACTGAAGATATCATCACTCAGGGTGTTGGCAAGCTCACTAGTGTGCCTTCTGGTGGGGCTCTGGCTGTGTCTGCTGCCCCTGACTCTGCAGCTCCTGTAGCTGGCTCTGTCCCTGCTGCCACAGAGGAGAAGAAAGATGAGAAAAAAAGGGGGTCCGAGGAGTCAGATGACGACATGGGATTTGTTTTTTTTTTTTTTCATTCAATTCCTGCTCCTCTGCAAACGAAGCTTTTTTATGTAAAAAAAGAAAAAAAAAAGAAAAAAAATTTTTTAAATTTTCAGGTAAATGGATAGAACTAGAAACAATCACCCTGAGTGAAGTAACCCAGATCCAGAAAGACAAACATCGTATGTTCTCTCTCATAGCTGAATGCTAGCTTTGAATTCTTAGATACGCATATTTCAATTAAAATCCAGAGAGATCAGGAAACTAATAAACATCCATGGTGTGGGGGATTACTGGGAGGGGAGATAGAATGTAGTGACATAAAGGGGGGAAAGGGAAATGATGGAGTAGGAAGGGTTAAATAGAGGGGATGGAGAGGGTGCTAAAGGCCTTTCGAAAAGCCATATGGAAACCTACCACTATAGAAACTTTTAAAAGTATATACATATGCATTATAAAAAGAGGTTAAGAGGCTGGGGAGATGGCTCAGTGGTTAAGAGCACTGGCTTCTCTTTCAGGGGATCTGGGTTTGGTTCCCAGGACCCACATGGTGGCTAACAACTGTCTGTAATTCCACTTCCAGGAGATCTGACACCCTCTTCTGACTGCCACAGGAATTGCATGACATGGGTGCACTTACATGCATGCAGGCAATACACTTATACACACAAGATTAAAAGGTGTTATCTCATAGCAGGGGAGCACTACCCCCACTAGACACTATAGGATAATAAAGTGAAAGCCCAATGGCAGGGATGCACTCTCTCTTTTGAAGCTGTTTACCAGGGGTCCCATACACTTTCAAACAAACAATACTGGCACACACACACACACACGTGTGTGTGTATTAGAGTATAAGACAAATGTGAGTGGGTAGTAAGAGGGTACAGATATGAAAAGGGATCCAAATATGACCAAAATATATTGTATGAAATTCATAAAAATTGCTGGGCCTGGTGGCACATGCCTTTAATCCCAGCACTTGAGAGTCAGAGACAGGTGGACCTCTGTGAGTTTGAGGCTAGCCTGGTCTACATAGTGAGTTCCAAGCCAGCTGGGGCTACAGGGAGATCCTGTCTCAATAAGACAAAAAAAATTAATAAAATTCATAAAAATTCAAATAAAAAGGAAAACAATTTTTTAAATGAAGAAAAAAATATATAGTTCTGGTTTGTTGCTTGAAAAAAGCAGTGACAGTGGAACTCTGTGCTAAGATCCCCAGTGAAGGAGGAAGATGAAATTTGGATGTGAGGAGGTAACAGGTATTTTCAAATAGTTTCCATTTGTTTATTTACCTATTTGGAGGCAAGATCTGTTTGGGACTCAGGTGGCCTCAAACTCACTATGAAATTCAGATTGGTCTTCCTACCTCCACCTCCCAAGTGCTGGGGTCACAGGTATTGCTGTCATGCTACACAAGCTCTGTACCATCTGAGCCTCATCTCTAGCCTGAGTTTCTGTTCTTACACATACACATACATATTAATTTGTGGGGATTTTCTTGTTTTGTTTTTTTAAATTGGCATATGTTCCAGTCTGCTTTTAATTGCTGTGACAAAACACTCTGACCAAGAACAAGTTGGACAGGAAATGGTTCATTTTATTTTACATCTCCCAGGTCACAGTCCATTACTTAGGGAACCCAAGGTAAGAACGCAGGGCAGGAACTTGGAGGTAGGAGCTGGAGCACAGGCCACTGAGGATAGCTACTTACTGGCTTGCTCCCCTGGCCCATGCTCAACCTGCTTTCTTATATAATACACAACCATCTGCCCAGGGATGGTACCACCCAGAGTGGGCTGGGCACATCACTCAACAATCAAGAAAATGTCCCACAGACATGGCCACAGGTCAGTCTAATGGAGGCAATTCCCCATTTGAGGCTCCCTCAACCCAGGTGTGTCAAGTCGACAACTAAAGCTATCCAGCACAGCATATTAGATTTCCTTTTTAAAAATTTAAAAGATGACAAGTTTAGTGTTGCACATGTTGAATTTGAGATTATTTGTGTGTGTGTGTGTGTGTGTGTGTGTACGTGTGTGCACATGTGCACAGTGCCACAGTACTGCACATGTGGAGGTGATAGGATAACTTCCCAGGGTCAGTTCCCCACTTCCTCCATGTGCTTCCCAGGGATTGAATTTAGGTTGTGCGGCTTGGCAGCAAGAGCCTTTACCCAGAGAGCCATCTCACTGGCTTTGGGTTGTTATTTTAAAGGTTGTTTTTTTTTTAATTTGTTATTTTTATTTTATGTGTATGCATGTATTGCCTGCATGTAGGTAAGTGCACCCGTGTCATGCAATGCCCACGGAGGACAGAAGAGGCTGTCGGGTCCCCTGGGACTGGAGTTACAGACAGTTGTTAGATGTCATGTGGGTGCTGGGATTTGAACCTGGGTCTTCCGCAAGAACCACCAGTGTTCTTAACTGCTGAACCATCTCTCCAGCCCATGGGTGGCTATTTTAAAGAAAATCAGAAACCCTGAATGCTGAGGACCATTGTTATCTTGGAAAAGAAACAGGTATAGACAGAGCCATAGGATTCTAGAATGTGTAATAATTTAAATATGCCTAATATTGGGGCTGGAGAGATAACTCAGCAGTTAAAAGCACCGGCTGCTCTAGCAGAGGACCCAGGTTCAGTTCCCAGCACCCACATCCTGGCTAATAATCATTCATAACTCCAGTTCCAGGGGATCTGACGTCTTCTTCTGGCATTGCACACACGTGATGCATTTAGATACATGCAGGTAAAAACACTTATATATGTAAAATAAAAAATAAAGAAAACTCTGCTTTAAAAATATTACCCATCGCCGGGCGTGGTGGCACATGCCTTTAATCCCAGCACTTGGGAGGCAGAGGCAGGAGGATCTTTGTGAATTCGAGGCCAGCCTGGTCTACATAGTGAGTTCCAGGCTAGTTGGGGCTACAGGGAGAGACCCTGTCTCAAAAAACAAAGCAAACAAACAAAAAAGTTTAAAATTGAACTTTTAATCTCCAGCTGGGGCTGGAGAGATGGCTTAAAGGTTAAGAGTACTGGCTGCTCTTTCAGAGGACATGTGTCCGGCTTCTAGCACCCACATGGCACCTAACAACTGTTCATAACTTCAGTTCCAGGGGGGGAATCTGACGCCCTCTTGTGCCCTCTTTAGACATTACATGAGACTGGTGCACTTAACATACATCCAAGCAAAACCACTCAAACACATGAAAAAAAACTATAACAAGTATAAATTCAGAGTGACAGGAAGCAGATAGGTAGGTACCTGTGCAGAATGAGAGAGAGGACTTAAAAGGGTCAAGATGCATATAATCCTGATTATTTGTGCTTTATCAATTTTTCTGCTTTTCATTTTGTTTTTGAGACAGGGTCTCCTGTAGCTGTGACTAACATCGAAGTCCTGATTCTCCTGTTTCCACCTCCCAAGCGCTGCGATGACAGGCATGCACTACCACACCCAACTATTTTTCTATTTGGATCCTAGAAATTTTTCCTTGGATTTATCTGAGCTGCTCACATTTTGAGAAAAATTTCCTTTAAAGTTGTCCTGATTTCTCAATTCTTCTCTCTGGATCTTATACATTTCTGGTAGGGCTCATTTATTTGTGCAAGACAATTTTAATTAAGTAATATTTTGGTACTGGGGATCACCAGCAAGCTGCCGTCCCATCCATGTGCAACAGAATTTGAATGAAAAGGATATACCATAAATCTTACACATCTGTAAACTACAATAAATTTTTGATCACTATTTTTCAAAACACAGGAAAAATCATTTAAACGGAATCCAAGTTAGAAAGTGAAATGACACCACAGCCAGGGCTTCAGCCTTGGCATCGAGCAGGCCTTGTGTATTTGCTTTGATTTTTATTTTATTTATTATTTATTTATTTATTTATTTGGTCTTTTTGAGACAGGGTCTCCCTGTAGCCCCAGCTGTCCTGGAACTCACTATGTAGACCAGGCTGGCCTTGAACTCACAGGGATCTGCCTGCCTCTGCCTCCCCAGTGCTGGGATTAAAGGCATGCACCACCACGCCTGGCTTACTTTGATGTTTTAGAGTTTTATTTACTATAACCGATTAAAAAGTGGAGATGGAGAGATGACTCAGCTGTTAAAAGCATTGACTGCTCTTGCAGAGAACCTGGGTTCGATTCCCAGCACTGTATGGCGGCTATGAACCGTCCTTAACTCTATTTCCAGGGGAATCCGGAGCCCTCTTCTGACCTCCGCTGCACTGCACACAGAGGTGCACTCACATGCAGGCAATACACTCATACACATAAAATTAAAGTAATAAAATATTTTTTAAAAAGTGGAGATGAAGAACCTTTTCAATAAAAAACCCCAGGGCACTGAAGAATATGGGAAGAAACCACTGTTTACAATGAATACGCAGTAAACACCCTCCTCTTTCCTGGCCTTCGGTTGCGATCACAGGAAACCAAGAGGATACAGCGCCGGCAGGCGCTCACGCTGGCATGACGTCATGAGTCCTTGACGTCAGAAGGCGGTTGCCACGGGGACCGTTCGCCACCGACGGCAGAGTCGTGAAACTTCATCACCACACGACTCCGTTTCAGTCTGCGCCGTGTGGAAGCTGCTAGAGAAGCTTCACCCTTCAGGGGCCTCAGGGCGGCGCAGCGCTCCTCCTCCGGCGCTGAGGGGCCGGGGCGGGCCTGGGCGGCGGCGGCTGGTCCGCTTCTGCTCGGCGCTGCAGCGCGCGGGGCGGATCCGCCATATTGGAGCGGGGCCGCGGGTTCGGCGCGGCGGCGGGCCTGGCTGGGCCCTCGCGGCGGGACAGCGGAGGAGGCGCGGGCGCTAGCGTCTTCCCTGCCCACCGCCTGCGCTGAGCCGTCGGGACCGGGCCGGAGCGACGGCCTCAGGATGTTCTCCAAGAAGCCGCACGGGGACGTGAAGAAGTCCACCCAGAAGGTGCTGGACACCAAGAAGGACGCGCTGACCCGCCTCAAGCACCTGCGCATCGTCATCGGTGAGGACGGCTGCTGCCCGGCCCCCGTCCCGGGCCCGCGAGCCCGGGCTGGCCCTGGGGACCATCGCGGCCAGCGGGAGGCCGCGGTGCCTGTGCCCCCACGCAGGAGGGCGGACACCCGGGCGGGGCGCCGCCTGGCCGTAGGCTCAGCGCTTTCCCACCGGCACCGAGACCTGCTAGAGCTCCCGGCTCGAAAGCGGTGTTAGAAATGAGTGTCGCGCCCCAAACTTAGCCTTTGAGACTTCGGGGGCACTTGGTGGTGGGGTCGTGGTGTTTCTAGGGAGTTTACCAGCTGACTGCTGCCATCCCTACCCAAGTGGAAAGACAAGCCAAACGCCCGCTCGGACTAGATCATCCTCAGTGGTTCAAGTTTCGGGGCAGGTGAGGGCGGGGAGGAAGCTCTTGCACCTCTTTGGGAAGTGGGTGGTTCCCAAAGCCTGTGGCAAGGAACCCCGCCCTACTCTTAAGGCACCTTGTTTCTTCATCGCTGTCCTGTAGAAGGAAAACTGTGATTAATGACACAGAACAAGACATTTTGTCCTTTCCTTTGCTTCTCGAAAGCTGCGTAGTTCTGTTTATTAGAACTTACTGTCTGCTGCCTTCAACTTCTCTTTTGCTAGACATGGAACAGTGCTTTGATTTTGGGCTATATAGTTAAAAAAATCTTTGGGATTCTTGGTCGTGGAGTAGGTTGTTAAGGGCTGAAATGTATACTTAGAGGATTTTGATGTTATACTTGAATTTTTTTACATAAGGAAATTTGAGATGAAAAGTTTGCCTAGGTTCATATACAGAACTAACAGCATAAGTCAGTTTAGAATATAGGTGCCTGGATCCCAGTTCAGAGTTTATCATCTCACTCTTCCTATTGAGTGCTTGCTTTGGAAAGTGACACATTTTTTAGTGATGTGTCTTATTTCAGAACATATTTCTCTATTATGTTACTCATACCGCTAATAACATTTGTGTGGTATTTTACTGCTTACAAAGTGGTTTCACATGAATTATTATTATCAATCTTTGCAAAACTCTAGCAATTAAAAATACTGCCTTTTTTTTCTTTTACAAATGAGAAAGTTGAAGTTTGGGACTGTAAAGGGTTTGTCCATTAGAACTAACAGGAGGCTTAATCAGAACTGGAGTCCAGATTTTGTCTCTAATTTGGTTTCACCCTCCTATGTTTATGATAGCTAATCTTTATCATAACTATTTGTTACTGTGGTATAATGAGAAAGCAATTAAATCCAGGTTAACAGTGCAAAAGGAAGCCCAGCTGCCAAGAAAATGTAAACTTTAAAGTGTGGTAGAGATTATCATTTTGCTTTTATTCTACTCGAGAGTTAAGTCATCGAAGAAAATGATTTGGCTGAAGACATTTGGCTGGGACTTGCAAAGTCAGTATGAATGTAGATGTATTACAAATAATGACAGTGTGAAAGTAAACACTTAATGGAAGTTGACGGTCACTTGAGACAAGCTGACAGTTGCATCAGTGCACAGCTATAAAGTTGAGTTGCAGCAGGCTATTGAGATTTCCTAAATTAACCACTATGGTTGATTATGGATTGGTTTGTTTCTTTGACGCAAAGATTTCTTTTTCATCTGGGAAATTTGAGCTCTTAAGGACCTACCTAGCTTCCTCAGCTTGAAAAGAAATTTTTTTTTTTGTCTTTTTTGAGACAGGGTCTCCCAGTAGCCCCAGCTGGCCTGGAACTCACTATGTAGGCCAGGCTGGCCTTGAACTCACAGAGATCCGCCTGCCTCTGCCTCTGCAGTGCTGGGATTAAAGGCATGTGCCACCACGCCTGGCGAAAAGAAATTTAAAAAAAAAAAAAACTTTTTAGTAATTTGGTAATTTTAATAATTTATTAATTTGAAGTCACTAAAATTAGCAATTTTAGTATTTAAAGACAACATACTGGAGAAGCTATCCTTAAGAACTTTGAAATGCTGAGCATTCTTGCAGACCCCTGCCTAGGAGTAGAGGAGAGCTGTACAGAAAGTCTACCCCTCAGTAGCTGTTCAGCAGCACTGCTTAACCAGGGACATTTGCAACAGGCCCGCTGACTGTGTCTGGAAGCACCTTTTCTATGGGGAGGCTGCTTCTGGGTCTAGTATGCTGAATACGGGACTTCATAGTGAGACTGCCCAAAACTCAAAAACAACAACAACAAACTTTTGATGGATTTAAACTTAAATCTACTGTGCTTATTGATAGCCATAGCATATATTTGACTTGTAGGGACTGAAAAGGTTTTTTAACATAGAAAAAAAGAAAAAGCCTTTTCTGGTTTCTAAAGCTTTGTGCCCTCTTTACTCCCTGTCCATTTTGCACCTAGCAGCCTTAAGATAATGATGGTAAGTTAGCACCTGTGAAGTGACTCTTAGAATTCTTGCCGTATTATGCATATTCACTAAATGTTTGCTTCTACTTAAAGTGGCAAGTTGGAAGTTCAGTCCTTTGAGTAAAAAAATACAAGTGCTTATTTAGCTAGATATCGATTATTGGTTCGATTATTGGTTCGACCATTCTTTCTAACAGCTTTATTGAAGTATAATTGTCATCCAATAAAATTTCACATATTTAAAGATGTACAGTAATTTGGTACAGTAATTTTGACATAGGTGTACCTCATGAAGCCAACATAACACGATTAGACTTATCTAGACAAGCAAGATAAATATAGCTAGGTGCTGGGCGTGAAGCTCAGTGATAAAGCATGTGCCTAGAACATACAAGGCCCCGTAGTCTATCATTGGCACTACCTAAGAAACAGAAAAAAGGGCTGGGGCTGTAGCTCAGTGGTAGAGCCCTTACCTGGCACCCTGCGGTCCTACGTTCAGTCTCCAATACCTCTAGCAAAAAAAAAAAAACCAAAAAACAAGAAATAAACCCGTAGGCAGATACGTAAGATAAAGCACGTGCCTTCTTTTTCTTCACCTCAGCTTGTACTCTCCCACTCTTCCCTGAGCAACAACTAACCTCTCTCAATTGACATTTTCTGGAGTTTTAGACAAATGGAGTTACTCAGTATGTAACTGAGATTTCACTGTATGGAGCTTTTTGTTTGTTTCTTTTATTCAGGCTCATTATTTTGAAATCCATCTGTGTTGTACTGTGGTGTATCAGTAATTGTTTTCTTTTCTTGAGTACTATTCTGTTGTATGGCCATACCATAAGTTTCCATTTACTTGTTGATTAACGTGGGTGTCGTTGTGGGTTGTTATAAGCGAAGTGCTACAAAGTGTACTTGCATAGACACACTTTCATTTTTAGTGGATAAACACCTAGAAGTGGAATGGCTGGATCATGTGGAAGTGGGATGTTTAACATTTCATGAAACTACCAAGCCCATGTGGTGGGTGGCACACATGTATAATCTCAGCACTTGGAGGCTGAATCAGGAGGATTGCCTCACATTTGAAGCTAGTCCAAGCTACATAGCGAGTTCCAGTCTGGGCTGGGCTAAAGAACAAAACAAAACGAAAAGAAGAAACTGTCAAATTCCTTTTCAGTGTTTTACATTTCAACAGCAATGATAAGAATACCGGTTCTTCCATACATGCGTTAACACCGTCTGTATAGCCAGTCTTCTTGTCAGCCACTAATCTGCATGCTTATTATAATTACTATTTCCCTAATGTCTAATAGCATGTGCTCATTTACATCGAGTGACAGCTGTGGTAAAGTTTATCTTTATATCTCTTTTTCTTTAGTGTGTGTGTGTGTGTGTGTGTGTGTGTGTGTGTGTGTGTCTTCGTTCAGACAGGTATGTGCAGGATGGGAAGTTGAGGCCTGAGTTTGAGACCAGGATTGCCCCCCCCACCTGATTCACTGAGGCGGGGTCTCTCCAACCCAGAGCTCGCTGATACCAGCTAGTTTAGCTAGCCAGTCTGCTCCAGGAATTCCCTGTCTCCACCTTCCAAGTGCTGGCACTCCCTGGCATTTTTGTGGTTTCTGGAGACTTGAAAGCTTGTGTGGCAAGTGCTTTATTTGCTGAGCCATCTCCTCAGCCCTTTTTTCAGTGTTTAAAAGTTGTTTGCTTTCTAACTCAGTTTTGAAACTTAGTATGGATACAAGTGGTTTTCATGTGTATTTTTTTAAGATTTATTTTATTGTGTGTGTGTGTGTGTGTGTGTGTGTGTGCGCGTGTGCACATGCCTGAGTATATATATATGTGGGTACCCGTAGAGGCCAGAAGAGGGCATCTGATCCCCTGGAACTGAAGTTACAGGCAGTTGTAGTCCTACCCCGTGTGGGTGCTGGGAACTGAACCTGGATCCTTGACAAGAACAGCAAGTGCTCTTAACTGCTGAGCCATCTCTGCAGCTCCCATGTGGGTTTGTTTTGTTGTTACTGATTTGTTTTCTCTGTGCTCAGGATCAAACCCAGGACCTTAAGCATAGTCAAATGCTCTACTTCCAAGTAACATCCTCAGCCTTTGATTACAAGTATTTTTCCAATTAAATGATTGTCAAGATTTTCCCCCTAGATTGTGTTTTTCTTTTTATTCTATCAACATCTTTTAAAAATCTTATGAAGAATGAAAGGTTTATTTTGACTTATATAAACCTGAACATTTTCATTAAAAGAGCAGAAATGATTAATTTTGATTAAATCTCTGTGGACTGGGTATGTAGCTCAGTGGCAGTGTTTTCGTACCTTGCACAAAGCCCTGAGTTTGAGTCCTAGTAGCACCACTAAAACCAAAAACTTCAGCTTAATGAAAATTTGCATATACTTTTTCTATTATGGTGTTTTTTTGACAGTGTCATCTAAAATCTTTGCCTAACTCATGGGCACAAAGACTATTTAAAAAAATGTTTGGATATATTTATTTTTTATTTTATGTGTATGAGTGTATTGCCTCATGTATGTGAGTGTACCTGTGTTGTGCAGTGCCCATGGAGTTTAGAAGAGGGTGTTGGTTCCCCTGAACTGGAGTTATGGACAGTTGCTAGCCTCTGTGTAGGTGCTAGGATATGAACCCAAGTCTTCTGCAAGAGCAGCCAGTGCTCTTACCACGGAGCTATCTCTCCAGCCCCTAGACTACCTTTTAAAAATGATACTCTTTTATTCTTTTTAGAATTTATTTATTTATTTATTGGTCTTTTTGAGACAGGGTTTCCCTGTAGCCCCAGCTGTCCTGGAAGTCACTATGTAGACCAGGCTGGCCTTGAACTCACAGAGATCCTCCCGCCTCTGCCTCCTAAGTGCTGGGATTAAAGGCGTGCACCATGCCCGGCTAGAATTTTTTTATTTTTGAGATTTTCATATATGAGTATTGTCTTTGCATTAGTTCCATCCCTCCAGTCCCCTGTCAACTCCTCCTATGTCCCCCCACTCACTCTCAATTTCTTGTCCTTTTTAATTATTATTGTTACATATATGTCTATGTGTACACACACAATATATATATGTATTTTATAAGTAATACAGTGAATCCATTTAGTGGTGCTCATATGTTTGTCCCTGGAGAGAACTAATTCTTCCTCCCTCAGCATCTATTGATGCCTGTAGCTCTTCATTTTGAGATGGGACCTGATGACATTCCCACCATCCACCTTGGCATGTCAACTGGTGGTATTCATTGTGCATATCTTCTTAGAGTATCATACTGTGGTGATTTCATTGGTACAGCTTCCCGATCATGTCTAGAATGCATTAACTAGCAGCAGGTTCTTGTCCTTCTGGCTCTTACATTCTTTCTACTCCCTCTTCCAAGATGGTTCCTGAGCCTTAGATGTAGATGTGTCACTTAGGACTGGGCATCTCGCAGTCACTTTTTCCTCTATGTTTGACCAATTATGGAATTTTGTAATTGTTTCCATCTGTTGCAAAAAGAAGCTTCCTTGATGAATGGTGAGAGGTGCGCTTGTCTGTAAATATAAGGCTATGCATTTAGAATACGGTAAGGAATTACACTGGTCTAGGAAAGTGACAGAAGTAGGTTTTTCTCTAGGGTCTGGGACCTTTCCAGCCATATGTACTTGGCTGTGTTTACAGTACTCTGCATGATTTGCCTTCAGTTGAGCGGGCCTTAAGTCCAACTAGACAGCTGTTGATTACCCTCAAATTAAAAGTGTCACTAGTGAACT
Source organism: Nannospalax galili (assembly GCF_000622305.1). Lineage (NCBI taxonomy): Eukaryota > Metazoa > Chordata > Mammalia > Rodentia > Spalacidae > Nannospalax > Nannospalax galili. The sequence continues at coordinate 468,558 of NW_008338116.1, forward strand.
AGTAGAGATAGTGTGCTGGGCTGGTCAGTGTTGTGGCTTTACAGCTGGGTAGGAACATTGAGATTATCTTTCATGCTTCTAAAAGTGCTACAGTTTTAGTTTACTTAGGTCTTTGCTCCATCTTGAATTTAATTTGCTTTGTAAATGTGATATAATGTATGCTGCAGGGTGTTCTTTTTTAAAAATAGATGTCTAGTTCCAGCAGCATTCTTTTTTTTAAAATTCTACTTTACTGAATTGCCCTATGCTTTTGCTAACACTTGGCTGTCTAAATATATGTGGGCCTATTTTTGGACTCTGTTTTGTTCCAGTGATCTGTTTAATCTGTGTGGTGCCAATACCATAATATTTTGATTACTGTAACTAAAATAAATTCTGAAATCTAGTGTTGTCCCTCCAAATTTTATCTCCATTTTCATAAGTATTCTCTTTTGTTTGTTTGTTTTTGAAATACCAGACACTTTGCATTCCACATGAATTTAATATTAACTTATCAAATGTGATTTTATGGGATGGTGGCACATACCTGTCTGTAGTCTACTCTAGCCTGTAGTTCCAGCAGCTCAGGAGGCTGAAACAGGAGGACCATTTGAGCCCACTATTTGAAGACTAGCCTGGGCAACAAAGTGAGACCACCTACAAAACAAATTTAAAAGATTAGCTTGTCAATTTCCAAACAAAATGAAAACCTCTTGGGATTTTGATTAGGAATATGTTGAGTCTGAACATTAATTTTGGAAAATTTGAAGACAATTTTAAATACTCTGGATCATGAACAAAATGCATTTCTCCATTTGTTTAGGACTTCTTTAATTTTCTCTGTAGTGTTTTAGTGACCTGCTTATCTTTTGTCAGACTTAACCCCTAAATATTCTCTACTTTTGCAGCCCTTATAAAAATGTCTACATTTACTCTATTTTTTTATTCCACTTTTTTTTTTTTTTTGCTGGCTTTTTTGTGGGGTCTTTACTCCTCTTTTTCTTGCCTTCCCGAACTAACTAGAAACTGATAAGGGAAGTCGTGATGACATTTCCCCCCTATTTCTATTTCTCTCTCTTTTTTTTTTCTTTCTTTTATTTATTTTTTTTTTCTTTTTTTGAATCAGAGTCTCATGATGTACCCTTGGCTAGCCTGGAACTTGCTACGTAGACCAGGCTGGCCTTGAGCTCACAGAACTCCTGCCTCCCTCTGCCTCCCAAGTACTGGTATTAAAGGTATGTACCCCCATAGCTGCCCAGTGATGTCTTTCTGATGTACATTTTTTTTTTTTTGATCTTTTTGAGACAGGGTTTCCCTGTAGCCCCATCTGGCCTGAAACTCACTATATAGACCAGGCTGGCCTCAAATTCACAGATAACCACCTGCCTCTGCCTCCTGAGTGTTGGGATTAAAGGCATGTGCTGCCACGCCTGGCTTCTGATGTACATTTTTACAAAGAGGAAAAAAGAAAATTGGTGAGAGAGTACATTCTTGTGTGTGCAGTCTTAGGGGAAGGTGTTGGCTTTTTACCTTGTAGTATGTTAACTCTAGGGTTGTTTTTTGATTCTTTTGTTTTGCTTTGTTTTAAAACGTTTTTGTTTGTATGTGTGTAATATATGTCTCAGTGCATGTTTTTGTGTTGTGTATATGTACTCATACATATGAATGTATGTGTATGACATGCCTGCTAACAGTCATGTGCTAGTGCCTGTGTGTGGTAGCCAGAAGTCAGTGTAAGGTGTCTGCTTCAATCTCCTATTTTTTGAGACTAGGTCTCTCACTGAGCCCAGAGCTTACTGATTGGCTATACTGGTTGGCCTACATGCTCCAGGAATCTGCCTGGCCCTTTACCTCCAGTGCTGGGTTACAGACACAAGCTACTACACCCTCTTTTACATGGACACTAGGGATCTGAACTCAGGTTCTTTCGCTTGTGTAGTAGGGCCTATATCAACTGACCCAACTCCCTAGCCTGGTTTGTGTCTTTTAAAAAAAAGTTTATTAAGTTCAGAAATTTCATCCCATTCCAACTTTGATGAGAGTCTTTTCTAGGAATCAGCATTGAAGTTTGCTACTTACTACTGACATAAGGAGATGTTTTTCCTTTTTCTCATTTCTTCATGTGATGAATTACATTTTTCTTGTTTTTTTCTTTGAGGTGCTGGACATCAAGACCAGGACCTTAAACCTACTAGACAGGTGCTCTAGCACTGAGCTACACCCCTGCTCCATGATATTTTATCATTTTTTGTTTTGGTGTTTAAACATTTTTAAAATTATATTTTACTTTATTTACTGGGTATCTGTGAGTGTTGGTGGGTAGAAGCACCATGGTACCACCGTGTGAGTTGTAGGGATCAAATTTAGTTCATTAGACTTGGTGGCAGGTGCCTTTACCTGCTGAGCCATCTTGCCCCTTGTTTTGGTGTTTTGAGATAAGGTCTTACTTTTTAGTCTGTGGCTTGCCTGGAATTTACTTCATAGCCTAGACTGCCCTCGAACTCATGGCAGTCCTTCTCCCTCAGACTCCCAAGTGCTAGGATTACAGGCATTTGTCTATTCCCCCTGCACCCTGTGCCCTTTTATTTTGAGACACTCTCACCATGTAGCCTAGCTGTCTTCCAACTTCAGCCTTCTGAGGGCTGGTATTATAGGCATGTGCTACCATGCCTGATTCTCCTGACTTTTGAATGTTAAATCCTCTCTTCATTTCCTGGGATTAAACTAGAGTTGGCTATGACGTATTGTTCTTTGCTTACTATGGGATTTGAATTGCTTAAATTTTACAATTTCTGTGCTTTTGTTTATGAGGGATACTGATTTCCTCCTCCCTCCCTCCCTCCCTCCCTCCTTCCTTCCTTCCTTCCATTTTATATTTTGATATCAGAAAATTCTGGACCTACACTGCTAATTGAGGGAAATGGCTAGGTGTGGTGGCACGCATCTTTAGTCCTAGCACTCTGGAAGCAGAGGCAGTCCGATCTCTATGAGTTCAAGGCCAGCCTGGTCTCCAAAGAAGTTCCAGGCTATGTAGCTGAGAGTCACCTTGAGTTTCTAATCCTCCTGCCTCCATGTCCCACCTGCTAGGAGTACAGGCATACATCCCCATGTTTGATTTAGGCAGTGCTGACGTTTAAACCCAGAGTTTCATGTATTGCTAGCTAGGCAAGCACTCTACTAACTGAGCTACATCCCCAGCCCCAACTTTACTAATTGATTTCATCAAATCAATTTAATGAAATTGATTGACTTAGAGCTGACCTGGTCTTCACTGTATAGCCTGCTGGCAATGAGCTTGAAGTTATCTTCCTGCCTCAGTCTCTGGAGTGTGAGATTATAGGAATGCATCATAATGTTATCCTAGTGAGGAGTCTTTAAAAATGTGAGTTTAGTAATCTGCTTTTTTTTTTTCAAATCTAACTCATTTTTTAAATTTATTAACTTTGTGTGTGTGTGTGTGTGTGTGTGTGTGTGTGTGTGTGTGTGTATTTCATACAGAACATGCCAAACAATCTTACTCATCTTTATACCCTCATCCGAAATGGCACCCTCTGGTGCCTCTTAATTGAGATGTTTGGATGATTATATTTAATGTAATTATTGATATGGTTAGGTTTGAGACTGTCATCTTGCTGTTTGTTTTCTGTTTAGCTTATTTGTTCTTAGCTCCAATTTAGTTGAGTACATTTAATGATTTTTCTGTATCTCCTATTTTGGCTTATTAGCTCTAATCTTCTATTTTAGTGACTACTTTGTGATGCATAGCATGTATCGTTAACCTATCAGAGTCTATCAGTTCTCATTGATGAACCCTACAGGAATATACTTCCACTTTTTCCTTGAGCATTTATGCTTTTGTTGTACATTTTACCTATTCATGATATGTACTTTATGCTGTATTTTCTTATTTAAACAAACAGTTATCTTGGTAAGTTTTTTTTTTTCAGTGCTGAGGATAGAACTCAGGGCTTCACACATGCTAGGCAAGTGTTCTACCACTAAGCTACATCCCTAGCCTTTGTAAGGTTTTTAAGAATTTTACTTTTTTACTTACATTTTATTTATTTTTTTTGGTCTTTTTTGAGACAGGGTCTCCCTGTAGCCCCAGCTGTCCTGGAACTCACTATGTAGACCAAGCTGGCCTTGAACTCACAGAGATCTGTCTGCCTGTACTTTTATTTTTATGTGCATGTGTGTTTTACCTGCATATTTATCAGTGTTTTGGGGCATGCAATGCCCAGGGAGGCCAGAAGAGGGCATAGGATCCCCTGGAACTGGAGTTGCAGACAGCTGTTTGCTGCCATGTGGGTGCTGGGAATTGAATCTGGGTCCTTTGCAAGAGCAGCCAGTGCTCTTAACTGCAGAGTTATCTCTTTAGTTCCTCTTTGTAAATTTTTTAAATAACAAAAAGTCTTACACGTTACCCATTTTGTACCATTTTTCAGTACTATTAATTCCTTTGCCTCAATCTATCCAGTATGAGTTTGTGTTTTTGAAAAACTAACATTTCCTCTCTGGTGACTATTAGTGAAAAACTATTTTATTTTTAAGACTGCTTTTAAGTTTTTTTAAAAAGATAATTCTGCTCCGTTTAGATTTCTAGGTTTTTGGGTTTTTTTCCCCCACTTATTCTTTAAATATTTTGTCCCACTGTCTTCTTGCTTGCAGTGGTTTTGCTAAGTCTGTCACATCACCTGTATCTTACTCTGTATGGAACACATCATTTCTCTTCTATGGCTGCTTTTTTTTAATTTTTATTTTTATTTTTTTTGTAATTTTAATTGAAGCACTGATAATTTACTTAAACTCTCTCAAAAGCACCAAATTTTCTATCTAAGTCAATTTTGCTGGGGGGAAGAAACACCATCAGGAACTTCTCTTCAGAACGAAACCATGGTGCTTGTTCCTCCAAATGTCCAAATTGAAGGTCTACTGATACTAAAACTAAACTCCACAAACAAACCTCACACAAAGATAAAAAGTAATAAAAATCACATGGGGGGCGGTTTCAGTGCATCTTGTGGTCTGCTGTGCCAATTGAATTTCAGCTGACTTCAAAATAATTAACATCCTAGCTCACCAAAATAAATATTTTTTTTTCTCATTGGCTTTTAAAAAATAAAACTAATTAAAAAAAAAGAAAGAAAGAAAGAAAAACACTTGAAGGAATTCACAGTCAATTGCCTGACTCGTTTTGATGGCATATTCAGCATATGGAGGTCAGGAAGGTGACTTGCAGCACATTTTAGGGGATGTCCATCTTCAAGGCTTAGCCTTCTTCCAAATAGTTTAGAATACCCACACAGTTGCCCTCTGTGAAATATTTCCCATCCTGTTTCAGTACTTTCATTGAGAGGTCAAGACTCAGTCTGAAAAACTTCCATGTAGAATCTTCTTCCAGAGATGTGAAGATTGGGATAGCTGTTAAATCGTTAGTCACATAATCAAACTCTCCCCCTTCTTTGCCATACCTCCTCAGTACTGGAATACAGTCTTCTATGAGAACCGATAGCAGTCTCCTATAAGATTGTCTAGGACATCGCCGCATATTCTTCACATCTGTTTCTTACATCCGTCAGTCACCGTTTGGTCAGTCTCTACCGTAGTGACCATCTCTGGTTTCGGTTTGACTGTTTCACATAATATGCCTCCATCTCCACCTCCGAGAATAAGTACATCTTTGCCTGTGTCATCTTCTTTGCCACTGCCCATGATGGCCTGCGTAGATGCCAAGTCACTCTCTGCCAAATTAACATCCCCACTAAGGATGAGAATATTTCCAAACTGCTTTGAGTGTGGAATTTAAATGTTCTGATACATTGAGTCTTCATCATACACCACTTCGTCAATGTTGTACTTAACCAGGTGCCCATGAGAAGTGAACCAGCATCTGTCGATGGCTCCTCTTTGAACTATGGGTGGTAAGTGCTTCACCCGCCCAGTATCGTCCTGACTCAGTTCTTTCATTTTTGATTCTGCTTTGTTGAAAAAGCTGTCAATTTCTTGTTTGCCATGTGCATCACTGTTGAAACTCTGAAGGTCCAGTAACACCAATCCATGTGAATAAATTCTCAAGTTGGCAAAGCTGCCGTTTTTGTTCATCTAGGTTGCTAAATAGCCATGGTCCTGCCAGGTGTGTACTGACTCTGCCATCCCCTCTCCTGGTAAATGGACTGGAGGCCTTTCAGGATGGTCTCACCATCAGCTTTGGCGTCAAGTGTGAAGTCGAGCATGCTGTGCCTTGCTGCTGCCATAGTGAGGCAATGCCCTGTGCCATGCCCAGGGGAAGTGACTCCAGGAGACTGGGGACGACACAGGGTGTCAGGCTGTGGCTGGCAGGGAGTCTCCTATGGCTGCTTTCAATTTTTTTTCTCTTCATCACTGGTCATGAACAAGTAGGGTCTTGACATGAGGTTCATTGAGCTTCTGACTTCAGATGATAGCCTGTGGCAGAGGTCAGCTGTTCACTTGACTGTGAACAAGAAGCAGCCTGATGATACTATACTATCAAGGATCTACCCTCAGTGACCTACTTTCTTTAGTTCTGCCCTACCTCCTAAGTTTCTAGAACCTCTCAAAATAGTACCATTGGCTAGGTACTCTCAAAATAGTACCGTTGGCCTTTGAAACATAAACCTATGGGAGATAGTTCAGATTCAAACATAACGCTGATTAATCTACTTAGTAGAAGAAGCTGTTTCAAACAGTAAATCACCGTTCCACTAGTATTTCATTTATTATGGCTTTTATTGCATCCAGATAAGTACTGAATAAGATGTAGAATGAATACTTAGAGAAAGCACAACTGAATAGACACTATGTAAAGAAAGAAAATATTATCAAGTTCTAGAGATGAGCTGATAGAGCTATGTCATTGAATTCAGTTCTTAAATTTCCTGTTGTTTCAGGTGAAAAGAGAAAGGTGATGTTACAAGATCTTGGTGTCTTAGAACAAAAAGAATCCTCTTTTGCTTGTTTTTGGTTAAGGCCTTCCTTTTTTCATCCCCCCCCCCCCCCCCCCCGCCCCACCCTCCCCGTGTTTTCTTTCTTTCCCCCACTCCCCTTCTTTTTTTTTCATTTTTTCTCTCTCTTTTCTCTTGTG
>NW_008338116.1:475951-560757 GCF_000622305.1 Nannospalax galili
TCTGTCTCTGTGTCTGTCTCTCTCACTCACTTGCCTTGAATTTGATGTATTTTTGCCTTGTCCTCTCAAGTGCTGACGCTGCATTGTGGCTTTAAAACGTTTTTCTTGATTTACAATTTGTACACGTCATGTTTGCACTCTTCTTTATTGTCTAATACATCTTCCTGAAGTATCCATGCTATAAAAATAAACCTTGGAGAGACAGTAGAATGGGTGATTGGCATTTCTGTTTTCCTAAGTGATGTCACCAGAAAGTCCTAGGGATTCTCCTGTCCCTGCCTTTCCAGCTTTGGGATTACAGGTACACAGCCCCTGGCTTTTTACACGGGTCCTGGGGGTGCAGACTCAGATCCTTATGCTTGCAATGGCATCTCCACAGATGCATCCTACTTGTTTTTTGACCGTTCTTACCATCATTTCTTTATTAAAATGTTTTTTTGTTGCTTAATAATTTGTATCAGTTTAGTAGTTGGCTTCCTATGGGTATCTTTCTCTCTGATCTTCCACATAGTGCTGTCACGATCTTTCTAAAGCACATTACTGAGCATATCATCACACCAACTGCTCTGAAATCTTTCATGGATCTGCATTGTCTATAGGATAAAGTTCAGAATCCTTAGCTTGTATTTAAGACAGTCAAATTATTTAATCTTATCAGTTCAGCTAAATGTTATAGTTAAGTCATAAAAAGCAAAGCAATTGCTTGTAGTTGTACTTTCACACTATTAAAACTCATACAACTAATTTATAGATGACACTGTTGCATATATCAACCTTTTTTACTGTAAATTATTAGCACAATTTTTATATTCAAGTGACAGACGTATGTTCTATATGCTCTTATCTGAATCATGTGGGCCCCCATGCCACAGCATGAATTTGGAGGTCAGAGGACAACTTTGTGGAGTCAGTTCTCTCCTACCTTTATGTGGATTCTGGGGATTGAATATAGGCTTCTGTGTCCCTTTACCAGTGGAGTCATCTCATTGACCCTGCTTTGTAGTTTTCAATGTGAAAGTCTTATAGTTTTTTGATAATTTAAGCATATTTTATTTTTGGTATACTATTGTAATTGGAATTGCATGTTTAACTTCAGTTTTGGAATACAGAATTGTTCATTGTTGGTGTTCAGAAATACAGTCGGTTTCGTACATTCACCTTGTTTCTGACATGTTGAACTTATTTGTTTTAATAGAATTTTTTGTGGATTCCATAGGCTTTTGATTTGTAAATAGAGATATTTATACTTCTTACTTTGTAATCTATGTGGCTTTTCTTTTTCATGTGTCATTGCCTTGGCTTGAATTTCTAATTCAATGATGTGTAAAGTGACAAAAGAGGACATCTCCTTTTTTCTATTTCTGTTTATCATTGATTTTTTTTGTGAACTTCACAAAATATATTTTGATCATATTTAGACCCTCTTCCCTATCTGCACCCCTGTTATAGCCCCCCCCCACCAGATTTCATGTACTGTGTCATGTATATCAAGGCCTATCAAGTCAAGTTTGTGTCCTCAAATGTTTTTCAGTGTGCACCCACCCACTGGAGCCTGGTCAACCTATCCGGCATCACACCCTCAAAGGAAACCAGCTCTTCCTCTCCCAGCAGTGATCAGTTGCCAATAGCTCCTCAGCTAAGGTTGGGGCTTCTTCCTCACTTCTCCGCTTCTATGCTGGAATTTGTCTGAGCTTGGATGGGTCTTGTGCACACTCTTACTATTGCTCTAAGTTCATATGAGTAACTTCCCAGCTGTCTGGAAAACTCTTCTTCTTGTGGTCGTCTTACAATCTTCCCACCCCAACTTCTGGGAGGCAGAAGTTTGTTATAGATGTCCTATTCAGGGATAAGCACTTTGCAGTCAAAAAAGGAAGGACATCCTTATCCTGTTGACTGTAGTCTTTGATAGATGTCCTTTGTCAGGTTAGGGAAACTCCTCTCTTCCCAGCTTCCTTAGTGTCTCACATGAAATGTTACATTTTGTCAGATGGTTTTTTCTGTGTCTGTTGTGATTTTCTGATGGATTTTTATTTCTCTATTAATAGAATATATTGCATTGGTGGATTTTTAACCAGCATTACATTCTGGAATAAATTCAGTGTGGCCAGTGTGTCAGCAGTCAGTTCACTGAGAATTCTTTTGCTCTTTCTGGGTAGCTGTGGGTAGTAAAGAGAGGGTCTTCAGATGCTGGTTCCCAGCTTTCCTTTCCTCGGTGTGGGCAGCACTCAGCAATGGCAGTAGGCACATGGATACAGTGGCTAGTGCAGCTTGCAGCCTGGAGACCAAGGTCCTTAGTGATGAAGACTAACAGCTCTTTGGAACTCGTCTGGTGATGAGGGCTTGCTATTTGATGGCTCATCTGGTAAAGGCATTTGCATGCAAGCCTGAAAACCTGACCTGAGTTTGACCCCTAGTACCCACTTATGTGGAAGGAAAGAACTGACAAAGTTATCCTCTGACCTCCACATGCCTACAACCCACCCCACACTAATAACAAATACAATTAAATTAAAATAAAGAAAAAAAGAAAAGAGGACGCAAACCCCTGGAAATATGCATAGATTTATCTATAAGATGTCTTTTTCTGGAAACCAGTTCCTCCTCTGGTCCCAGGAATTCAGCCCATTCTCAACCCCAGCATGGGATTTCTTGGAGAAATTTTATTATTTGTTTTAAAAGGGTCCTTGTCACACAGTTCTATTTCTTCAAGGATAGTTTCTTCTCTTTTTTTCATTTTCTTACGTGAGCTCTCTCTCTCTCTCTCTCTCTCTCTCTCTCTCTCTCTCTCTCTCCATATATATATATATGTATATAGCGCCAGACTTGGTGGAACATATCTGTAATTTCAGCATTTGGGAGGCTGAGCCAAGAGCATCATGACTTTATGGAACCTTTATGGGTTCCATAGTGAATTCCAGATAACTGGACGACCTAGGGAGATCATGTCTCAAACAAAACAAAAACCAGAAACAAAATACACAGCTAGAAATAATATAATGTGCAGCTCTGGAAATCAGAGTTTCCTTCTTCCCCAGGGATTGTTTTGTTTTGATTGTTGTTGATTTTTTTTTTTTTTTTTTTTTTTGAGACAGGGTCTTCCCATAACCCCAGCTGGCCTGGAATTCACTATGTAAACCAGGCTGGCCTTCAACTCACAGAGTCTGGCTGCTCTGCCTCCTGAGTGCTGGGATTAAAGACATGTGACACTAAGCCCAGCTGATATTGTTTCTTAAATGACTTCACTGAAATAACCCCTGCAGTCTTTTTGATTCTAGGTGACTACTGAAACCTTGCTCATTTAGCTGGTAATTAAATAAAGATTTCTTTATGAGGGTGGAATCAGTAGTCTAGTTGCCCAAATGCTTCATGTGTACATTGTGGCATTCAGTCAGGAAGTTTACAATTTAACTGTCATTTTCTCATTTTGTAGAATCTCAAGGTTAGTCAGAGGTGAAACCTTAGAGTCTTCTCAGGCCGTTCCTGAGTTTGTTCATAGCCTCAGGCATTTGAATGGCCTATCCTTACAGGAATTTGCCAGAGGTTTTCAGGCCACTATCCATTTTAGCTTTGTTGTTCCTTCTCTTTCCTTTTCTTCCTCCCCTACAAAGCTCACTGTTCTTAGTGAGATTAACCCGTTTCTTTTTGAATAATGGTTCCCAGTTGTTATGAGCCTTTGATTAATTTCCAGATTTTTATAAAACTTGATTTTGAGCATATGTGCTTCCTTTTTAAAATGCAGGGTCTTTCTGTGTTTCTGAGGCTGACAAGGAACTAACTTCATATGTGACCTAGGTTGGACATGGACTAGTGATCCTCTTGTTTCAGCCTCTGGGATTGCAGGTGTACCCTGTCATAACCATCCTGTTTAGACTGGACTCCACTGCAGCATTTGGAATGCTACTGCCCACATTCGAGGCAGGGCATTCAGATGTTCTTTTTACTCCAACTCACTGATACCTGCTTTTGTGGTCATGGCCTTGCACATGCTAAGTAAGTGCTCTACTATGGCATCACAGACATGGTGGTATATTCTTGTAATTCCAATACCGTGGAGGCTGAGGCAGGAGAATTTCCAGTTTGCGGCCAGCACAAGACCTTTAAAAAAAGTGAAAAGAAAATAAAAATACGAACTTTTTCAATTTTATTAAAATATCATTTATGAACATTTTTAGTGGCAGCTTATTGCACTGCATGGATTTATGCCTTTCTGTGTAGTACGCCATGAACAAGATTAGTAAGAAATTAAGGTAGAACCTCCATGATATGTATGTTATGAGAATGAGCTTGGGCTTTATTCTGTATGCAGTGGGGACCCTTAAAGTATTAAGCAGGTCAGTGATGCAGGCAATTGGACTTAAGTTTCGGTAAGTCATTGTAATAATAGTGTCTGAAGTATGGGTAAGAATGGGTCTGGAATGATATAGCGGGATCAGGTAACTTACTGATATAATTTAGGGTAAAGACCATGAACTACCACATCAAGTGTCAGTGAAGAAGGAGAGAAAAAAACGTTTTGGAGAGGTAAGCAGGTAAATCTGGCAAAAACTTTTAGTGACTTGTTGATAGGTAGAGTGGGGTGGGATGAAGGAAGATGAGAGGAGAGTGGGATGAATCTCAGATCGATCTCTGGCTTAAAAGATAGGTGGTACCACTAACAATAAAGGGAATCAAGAAGTCAGAGAAGATGAAGGTTGCATTGTTTCTGTCTTGTTGCTGTGACAGAGTATACAACAAAAAAAGTTAAGAGAGAAAGAATTTATTTAGGAAGAATTTATTTTGGCTCATGGTTTGAGGGAGATATAATTTATCATGGTGGGAAAGTCATGGTTGCAGTGGGCTCCATGGTAGTAGTGAGAGTGTTAGGCTGCTCACTTATATCTCAGTGGATCAGGAAGCAGAGAAAGGATAATGGCTGATGTTCAGCTGGCTTTCTTTTTTTCCCTTTTTGTTCTGTCTAGGATCCCACCCCATTAATGGAATGGTACAGCCTGCATTCAGGGCTCATGTCTTTCCTCCCTCAGTTAATACACTTTGGTAATGCCCTCACACACCCAAAGATGTGCCTCATTAATGCACTAGGTATTTCTTAATCCAATCCGGTTGACAATAAAAATTAATCATCATGAGCTGATGATAGATTTCTCTTAGGGGCAAATTGAGCTTGAGATACCTGCTGAGAATTTAATTGGTTAGGCAGTCTCAATTTTGGGAGAGGGCATGGCATGGTGGCTATAGATTTGAGAGATACTAGCATGAAATTTGGTATCTGATGAAGAGGGGGAGAACATATTCCTGATATACCAACACTTAAGGAGTGGTCACAGATGAAGCGAAGCTTATAGTGGAAATGGTAAAGAGCTACAAAAAGGGCCAGGATGTAGCTCAGTAGTAGTGTAGTGATTGGCGTGTGAGAGATCCTGAATTTAATCCAGAGAGACTGGGAAGTAAAGTACTGACTCTCTTTTCTTAGCATACCAAATTTTTATTTGGTCATTGTTATTAACATTTCCAAGTATTTTTTATCCTTTCCTTCAGCATTCAGTGTCTTGGTTTAGCCCTAAACTCTCAAATCACAGTCATATACCTATTTTAGGAAGTGACATTAGAATAAGGTATGGGGTATTTATTTGCCTTCTACTTAAGACCAGCTTGGTTGTATTAATTTAATTTGAACTGATATTTCGATTTCCACGAATTTTCTTCTTAAACTAAATGAAGAGGTAAGATGAAATTAATGGGGTTTATCAAAGTTTCTATGAGATAAACACTGAGATTAAAAGAAAAGGGGATCCTGAGAAAACAGTTATCCTCAGCAAATGTTACTTTTTTTCCCCTCCATCTTCATAGCCATCTCAGAATTCCTTTTTTCTTTTTCTTATAAGGAAGTCAGTCTGTACTAATTTATACTGATGTTTACATGGTGCCTAACTTCTTTAACATTTAAAAATTTTTATTTACTATTATAGTGTGTATGTGTGTATGATGTGTGTGTGGGGGTATACATGTGCCATGGCACTTGTGTGGAGGTCAGAGAACAGTTTTGGGGAATCAGTTCTTGCCTTCCACTGTGGGACCTAGGAATACAACTCAAGTTATCAAGCTTGCTTGGCAAGTGCCTTTACCCGCTGAGCCATCTCAATAGCTCAATACTTATCTTACATTGTGTATTGGAATGATTTGCTGTCAGAATGAATATAAATAGTGAAATTTAGACACTGTGGTGAAATGAAGAAAGTACTCTAATGAGAACAAGTACTACTGCCTCATAGATCTGGCCACACACACCTTGCACCTCCCAGATCTTCTTTAGAATTGACTTAGTAGTCATGAATTCCTTTAACTTACTTTTATCATAGAATGTTTTTTATTTTTTCATCAATTATGATTGATAGTTTTGCTGGGTATAGTAAGTTTTGCTGAGTTGGTAGTTGTGGTTTTTTAGAACTTGAAATACATCTTTCTACACCCTTCTGGCTTTTAGTTTCTGTTGAGAAATGAGCTGTTATTCTAGTTTATCATTTTTATTTTACATGTATTAGTGTATTGCTTGCATGTGTGTAAGGGCAATTGTGTCATATAGTATCCACAGAGGTCAAAAGAGTGTGTCAGATCCCCTGGAACTGGAGGAATGGATGGTTATTAGCCATTATGTGGGTGCTGGGAATTGAACCCAGGTCCTCTGCAAGAGCAGCCAGTGTGCTCTTACCTGTGGAGCCATCTCTTTAGCCCCAGATCAGCTGTTATTTTAATGGCCCTGCCTTTATATGTGAGTCAGTGAATTTTCTGTACACTTTCTTTATTCTGAATATTTAGTGTTTTAACTATAATATATGACTGGGAAAATTTCTTTTCTGGCCTTGGATATTTGGTGTTCTCTATGTCTCTCAAACTTGGATGGACCTTTCTTTCCCCAGATTTAGGAAATTTTCTGCTATAATTGTATTGAAACTGTTTTATGTGCCTTTGGTGTAGAGTTCTATGCCGGTAATTTGTGGATTTGGCCTTTTTGTAGGATTCAAAAGATCTTGCATGTTTCGTTCATTTGTTGTTACTATCCTTCACTGAATGTACTGATTCCTCTACTTTACCTTCAAGCCCTGATGTTCTCTCTTTACTGAGGGGCTAGAGAGATGGCTCAGTTTTTAAGAGCAAATGACTGCTCTTACAGAGGGCCAGGGTTCAATTCCCAGTACCCACGTGTCAGCTAACAACCGTTCATAACTCCAGTTCCAGGGGATCCGACAGCCTCGTATGACCTCCGTGGACATTGCATGACATGGGTGCACTTACCTACATGCAAGCAATACATGCATACACACACACACACACACACAAATAAAAATAATAAAAAATTTTAAAAAATAATAATAAAAAAATAAAAATTTGACTTCATTTCCAGCATCATTTCAGTTTGGTTTTTCATCAGTGTTTCTGTTTATTGAATTCCATACTCATATTCTTCATTGACTTCCTTATTTCATTTAACTGTCTGTTCTCTTGGAATTCATTCTGGAGTTTGGAATATGAACTATGAGAGGTACAGGATATGAAACCTAACACACACACACACAAATAAAAGTAATAAAAAATTTTAAAAAATAATAATAAAAAAATAAAAATTTGACTTCATTTCCAGCATCATTTCAGTTTGGTTTTTCATCAGTGTTTCTGTTTATTGAATTCCATACTCATATTCTTCATTGACTTCCTTATTTCATTTAACTGTCTGTTCTCTTGGAATTCATTCTGGAGTTTGGAATATGAACTATGAGAGGTACAGGATATGAAAACTAACTGGCCTGGCTGTTGGCTCTTTCAGGACTCTTGCATTGCCCTGCTCATTGCTGGGGGAGCCCCTTCCCACTCTGGGGTTTCCTTTGGATTTCAGCTTATCAATGCCATCTGTGCCTGAGGACAGTTCTTCACAGGAAGATTCTCAGATCACCTCTGCAAACCCTTGCAGGGCTCCGGTAGAGCTCCTGAGCAGTGCATTCCCAGTGTTCTGCACGCTGCTCGGAGGCTGTGAGAATGATCCAGAATTTGCTTCCCACCAGATTTTCAGCTCACTGAGCGCTGTTCAGATCTGATTCAGGATTTCTTTCTGCACTCTCACAGTGTTCTGTTTGTCAGCTTTCAAATTGTTTAGTGCCACTTGGCCTGATTTCCCAAGACGGTGGTTCAGAGGGTTTCCAGCTGCTGAACAGTAGGGGCTATAGCACTCTCTGAAGTGGTGTCTTGCTTCTGTCTCTTAGTTGCCAATGCCAAGCACCCAGTGCCAAGAAGATTTCTGGCTTTTCCTGCTATTGCTGCTGCTGCCCTAAGTATGACCATTTGCTTTCTGTAGTTAAACCATTATGTTTCTATAAGATCAGAAACTTTCTATGTATAGTAAAAACACTGCACTTCATAGCATATGATAATCTCCAATCTGAGCTGAGTTGTTTGAGGCATTTGAAGGGATGGTATGCACATTGCAGTAAAATCATTTTGATACAGTATGGGTGAGTGCTACTAGAAGCACCTCAGGATCCTTATGAGTTTGATTAACTTTTTGTTGTATGTTCAGAAATGCACACTTAATAACTCAACCCTGTCACAGCCCACAGTTTAAGTAGCTGGGCCCTAGACCTCTAACTTTTTATTTTGATGGATTAAACTTCTGTCAGCTATGGATGCAGCAGAGGACACAGTCCAGAACTGACAACAGACTGATTCCCTTTCAAAGACCTCCACTTAGGTGAGGTGGAGTTTTGTCTTTGCTGTAGAAAGGAAGTGCAGGACAACCAATTTGAAGCAGAGTGGGAGTTTATGAAAACAAATTCTTAACAATTTTAAACATGAGGATTAAGAGAGAGGCTCAGGAAGAGAGTAAGACACACCCAAAAGAGTGGGTGTGGCCTTCTCCATAGAGTCTGGCTATTAGCAGTCATATACCATTTAGTTATAACTTAAAGGGGTTCCTGAGAACCCTTTTTTGTTTTGTTTTTAAAAATTTTATAAGTGAGGGGGCTGGAGAGACGGCTCAGCAATTAAGAATACTGACTGTTCTTGCAGAAGACCTGGGTTCGAATCCCAGCACCCACATGGCAGCTAACAACTGTCCGTAACTCCAGTTCCAGGGGATCTGACAGCCTCTTCTGTCCTCTGTGGGCACACTTACCTACATGCAGGCAATACATGCATACATGGAATTACAATCTGATAAAATAAAACCATGGGCTGTAAGGTTGTACAAGAGATTTAAGATATGTGTTTTGTGGTAAATAGGTCTTCTAGTGAGATTCCTAGAAAATGGTAGTTTTACATCTCGTAAAAGAGAAAGGCCATATACACTTAGGCCTTATGGATGATTCATTGATATTTTAACATTATTTAAAAATATCTTTATGTAAAAGAAATCTTGCTTCATGTCTGTGCTGGACAGCTTTAGGGTCAGCTTGACATACCTGGGTTGAGGGAACCTCAATTGGGGAAGTGCCTCTATTGGACTGGCCTGTGGCTATATCTATGGGGCATCTTCTTGATGAGAGATGTGGGAGGGTCCAGCCTACTGTGGGTGATTCCACTCCTGGGAAGGCAGGTCTGTGTTGCATAAGATAGCAGGCTGAGCAGGGGCCAATGAGCAACCCAGTAGCACCGTTCCTTCATGGCCTGTGCTCCAGCTCCTGCTTCTAGGTTCCTGCCCCAAGTTCCTACCTTGGGCTCCCTGATGAACTGTGACTGGGAGATGTAAGCTAAATAAACCCTTTCCTCCCCAAGTCGGTAGTGGTCAGAGTATTTTGTCACAGCAGTGAAGAACAAACTAAGACAGAAATTGGTACCAGAGAGTGGGATATTGCTGTGACAGACCTGACCTTGGTGTTTTGGGGAGGACTGTGGAAGTGTTTGGAACTTTGGGCTGGAAAAGCTATTGTGTGCTCAGAGTTTGTTGGTGTGGAGCTTGGAAAAGTTATGCTGAAAGAGTTGTAGATGATAGAGGCCTGGCTTGTGAAGCTTCAAAGGGAAGTGAAGACTGTCAGGGCTGTTCCTGTGATATTTTGAATTGAGAATCTGGATTCTGGTCAGCTGGGGCTGAAGAATCAGCTGTGACTAAGAAGAGACCAGAACCTGAAGTAAAACCTTTGCTTTACTGGGACAATTGATGCTGGTTAGCTGGGGCTGAAAAATCAGCTGTAAGTAACAAGAGTCCAGCATCACTGAGGTGAAATCTTCTGGGAGGTGTTTCCTCAGGGTCAGCACACAGAGGGGACCCTAGCCCCCATCTCAAGCTGGAAGCAGGATTTGGTAATATGTAAGAGTCTCTTGCATGGTTCTCGTGTTGAAAGCGTGATGGGGTCACAGAGAGTAGCTGAGGCTTGGCACTCCAAGAAGCCAGGAAAGGCCATAGGTGAAAGTGCAGCTTCAATTGCAGTGAAGACCCCAAGATTGAAGGGGTCATGGAAAGAATCTGAGGCTTTGCACCCCAAGAAGCAGAAGAGGCCATTGGTGAAGGTGTAGCCTTAGTTTCAGTGGAGACCCCAGCTTTTTGGAGATGCCAGGACTGTGGGACGACCACCAAGGACCACAGTAGGTGTGGAATGGAGCTGGCCTGGGTCTGCGAGGTGAGCTGTGTGTGCTGTGGACTGCAGAGTCAGAGAAGTAGAGCTGCCAGAACCCTTTGGAGGCCAGAAGATCGAGTGTGAATCCCAGATGTCCAGCCTTGAGCTACTTTACTTACTGGACTTTGGTTTTGCTTAGGTGTGTCTGATTCTTCCCTTTGAAATAAGACAGTACTTGTTTTGGATTTTACAGAAGTCCACCCGCAGTTGAGACTTTTAAAAGAGACTATGGACTTTTAAGTGTTTGGATTTTTAAGGACTGTGGGGCTGTCTTATGTTGTGATATTAACATCATATCTTGGGGATGAGAATTGGAAAGATTATGGTTTAATAGTGATGTGCTTTGTGTGTCAAGTTGACAAGGGGTCAATTGTGCTGGATAGCTTTAGCATCAGCCTGGGTTGAGGGAGCCTCAACTGGGGAATTGCCTCTATTGGACTGGCCTGTGGCCATATCTATGGGACATCTTCTTGATGCATGATGTGGGAGGGCCCCAGCCCACTGTGGGTGGTGCCACCCCTGGGCAAGTGGGCCTGTGTTGCATAAGAAAGCAGGCTGAGCAGGGACCAGGGGGCAAGCCAGTAAGCAGCATTCCTCCTGCCTCCAGGTTCTTGCCCCAAGTTCCTACCTTGGGCTCCCAGATGAACTGTGACCTGGGATATGTAAGCTAAATAAACGCTTTCCTCCCCAAGTTGGTAGTGGTCAGAGTATTTTGTCACAGCAATGAAGAACAAACTAGGACAATATCAGTGACCTTCATAGACAGATGTTAATTTGTTGGCCATCTCTCTCTCTTTTTTTTTTTTTTTTTTGAGAAAAAGGTTTATTGCATCTTACTCTTCCAAGGCACAGTACCTTTGAGGGAAGTCAGGTAGGCACTCAGGGCAGGAAACTGGAGGCAGGAACTGAAACAGAGACCATGGAGGAATGCTGCTTGCTAGGTTGCTCCTCTAGCCTGTGCTCAGCCTGTGTCTTACACAACCCAGAACCAACTGCTCAGGGTTGGCTACAGTACCCCGAGTATGCTGAACCTTCCCACATCACTCAGCAATCAAAAAAGTGCCTTACAGTCATGCCCACAGGCCAGTCTGAAAGAGGAAATTCCCCAATTGAGGTTCCCTCTTCCCAGTGTCAAGTTGTCAACTGAAGCCAACCATGACATCCCACCCCTTATAAACCTTAATATACAAACACATCATTTTAAATCATAACATCTTCTTTGTCCCAAGATCTCATATTAATATCAGTATAAAACAGAGTACAACTTTATAAGTCCAATAGCCTTCAAAACTCTGTCAAATCAAAATTCAGTGTGTATCATAATTTAATCTCTCAACTCTGAAGTCCTATAAAGTAAAACATACGTTACATACTTTCTCAAAAGAGAATAACAGGCACACTTAAGCAAAACAAAAGTCCAACAGTGTTGTTCACTGTCCAACATCTGGGATTCTCACATACTCTTACAAATTTTCAGTCTTGGACAGCTTTGCTTCACTGGCTCTGCCATGTACAACATACAGCTTGTCACATAGTCAGGCCTTGTTGGCCATCTTGACTCTACTGGCACAAGGCTTTATCCAGACTAGAGTGAGGAGCTCCTCTTCCTTTCCATGTCCCCATGGCTTTCCCTGCCTTTCTATACTGCCTCATTACCAGTGGACAATCTGAAAGCAAACTTAGAAGGAAACACCACAATGATTTAATTGAAGTTTGGGCTCAGGAAACAGGGAAGGAAAGCTAGAAATTGTGGCAGCTGCCAGGAAGAGTTAAAAGAGGGAGAAAAAAAGTTATGTTTTCTGAGTTAGAGCAGGAGGTAGGTTTGATAGTGGAAGTCTTTGAGCAGGTGTTAGGGGAGGAGTTTTTCAAAGAGAGAGAGAGAGACAGAGAGAGACAGAGACAGAGAGAGAGAATGAATGAAATGCATAGTGTCATGGCAAGTAGGCTTAGGAGTTTAGCCAAACTCCTTCTCTTAGGGTCCTTTGCTCCTGACGTGAGTAGACAAACCACATACCATATCATTATCTGAATTTTTTATAGTTTATATCCTGGGGGGGGGGTGAGGCTAGAGTAACTTACAAAGGTGAACACCTGGCACCCCATTCCGATTTGTGGCATGGTGACCAGCAGTTCCAGATTGCTTCCGCGCCCCGCCCATAGTCTTGGTTAGCTTTCACCCATGTCTTGTGGGCCCGCAGTCTCGACCCAGGTGAGTAAATGCCCCCTCTCGCGTCCACATGGGTGAGACACTGGGCCATTTTTTCTCTGCGCCACAGCCGCTTTTGTTCCAACATAGTGCCAAATGCCTGTCCCTCTATGGCTAACTCTCCACAGTCAGTTCTCCGCAGCAGGGCCTGCCGCTCAGAGGAATCAGGCCCATTGGGACACACTCCACCCCTTTCCTCTGCTCTTACAATATTTCTGCCAATCTTCTGCTAAGGTCCCTGAGCCTTGGATGGGGTGACAGATGTAGGGTGATCTCTCTTGTATCATGGCAAGATAGTGACGTCTGGGGCCTCCCCATTATTTGTGTTCAAGCTGTGGCCATTGATGTATCTCAGTGGTGTTTCTTCTACTATAAAGACAAATAGAAGGAAGTGGACACATCTAAACAAACACAAATGTAAATACAAATGCCTAGAGGATATCCCAGTAGGTGTACTATTCATTAAACAGTATACTTGTAATGGCTTCCCCACTAGGGCCTGTAGCCTTTCTCAACACGGGGTTGGCCTGGTCTACAGCACCAGATGTGTTTTCCACCCCTAGGAGTGGGCCTTATCCAATTAGAAGTTTGTCAGTTGTACGTATGTTGGTCGAGTCATTATTGCACTAGCAGGCATTGCTTGGCGTGTCCATAGTGTGCAGCACGCAGAGTCCATTGGTTGGTTAGAATCATAGGGGGATCCGCTCTTCCCCAACCATCTGCATAGAGCCTTCTCGCACTATGAACGTCATCCATCCAGTGGCATGGAGTTTTTTGGCTTAGTCTCAGTCCCATCTCTTCTTTTTCTCCCATGCTCACAACATGCAGTGTCTTCAGCAACATGGCCTTACCGACCTTTCTAGTGTACAACCAATGTTAGTGGCAATAGCCTTGGTGAATTGGAGGGCCTCTAGGATCTCTCTCTGACCAATAGCTTATAGGGGGGGTGTGATGGCTAATCCTGGGTGTCAACTTGATTGGATCTGGGATTAACTGAAATGAAAGAGATCTTCTTGATTGGATCATCTGAAGCCGGAAGACACACCCTAAATGTGGGCGTTACCTTCTGATGGCAGCCGATATATAAAAGACCAAGGCAGAGGAGAATGCCTGGCTTTTTGCTGCTTGCCTTCTCTCTCGCTGGTGAGTTTGTCTTGCTGCTGTAGACTGAAGACTAGCTGATATTTTGGAATTTGTCAGACCTTCAGCACTGCATTGGGACTACTGAGACATCCAGCCTTGTGGACTGAGTGACTACGGATTCTCAGCCTCTCCAGTGTGGTGCAGCCATTGTTGGACTACTCAGACTCTATCCTGTGAGCTAAGCTGATAAATCTCTATACATATTCATTCTACTGGTTCTGTTTCTTTGGAGAACCCTGACTAATACAGGGGGCAACCCACCCTGGTATTGTAGATTTTCTTAACAGTTGTATAGTTTGGGAGTCTCTGTCGTCATCTCATCCAACCTACATAAAACTCCCAAGAATCTTACCACTATAGCTGGCCTTTGCTTCTTCAGGTATCTTTCAAATGGGTTTCACATCTGTAAAACACTTTGAAAGAAAATTAATATCATATATTAAATCACTCATAGACAAGGTCTAACACCACATGGAAAGGTTTTATCCATTTGTACTAACTGTTTTCTCCATAGATCCTTGTTAGGTACCATAGCATGGGTATGAGGCATTAATTTGGTTAGTTCTTTACTATCTTTAGTTATCCCTTTGGAGTCATTTCGCACTTGGGGGATTTTACATGGAGTATCTTTGTATTCTTTTAGTCTTGATACACTTACAGGTGTTGACTCTTATTGCCTGATCCTGCACTGGGCTAAGGAGGCAGGGGGTTCTCCTGTCCCAGCCACACCTGTTGGTTCCCTGAGTCAGGCAGACCCTGGGTCAGCCTCCTGACTATAGCTATATCTCTCCACTGACCACACCTGGCTGCTGGGGGAGGCCTCCACTGTATAGCCTTTACCAGAAGAGAAATTTAACTTGTCTAATCTTTGGGGATTTTTAAACACCCCTGGGACAATTTTTATACTTTGAATGCCTTTTGTAAACTGTTGTTCTGGTTTTAAAGCCTTCCAGAAACTCCTTAGTACCGAATTTGGTTTTCCATTAATTTTTTCTTTGGGAATTTAGGCTTGATGTGTCTTGCCACATTTGTCTTCAAGTAACCCAAATGGACCATTTCTTCTGTCTGGTCTCTTTTAAATCTCTTGTAGGGTGCTCTGTTATTCTACAGACAAGTTTCACACGTTGGTCAGCGTCACTTAGATCTGCTAAAGCCTCTCTCACTTTACAAAGATCCTGTCCTATTAAAGGGCTTAGCAAAACCATTAAAACTCCATACCATTCTCGAGGTCCCAGTTGAATTAAGCTTTCCTTTATATCTCTGGTGAACACAGTCTTATCTGGCCCAGTGAATGGGACATCATATATTGCTTTTTTCATACCTAGTTCTCTCAGAAATGCCTGCCCCTCCTTTATAGTCCTCCAACCCCTGCTAATCATGTTATTCTCCCTTGGTGATGACCATGTATCTTGAATGCCTTAACCAGCCATCCCATTAAGGACTGCATTGGCCTAGGTTGAACAGCCTATATCGCAAGAATGGATGGGTGGTTATATAATTCAGCTGTGAAACTTCTGAAGGACTTAGACTGATGTTTATTTGGTCCCATGTCCCACACCCTCACAAGCCATGTGACAATGGGCTCTTTGCTTGGTTGCTTGTAAGTTTTTCCTAGTTTTAACAGTTCCAGTGTGGAGTATTCCTAGCTACAGCACTGTTAGCTTTCTTTTCTTTTTGAATCAAAGGTTGACTCTGAGGGGCAGCTTTAGCTACTTTGATTTTTAGCTTATCTTCCGTTTTACTCCTGTCTGTCTTTTCCTTTGAGCCCTGGGACTCTACCTAAGTTAAAATGTCCCCCCGCCTTTTTTTTTTCTCTCAAGTTTTTCAACTGAATCTGCCTTTTCAGCTTCCCCTGCCTTGGACGAATTTTCTATTATACAAAGTGGCCACACCCCCTCTCTGGGTTCTCTGCTTGTGTCCCGGGCTTGTAAAAGTTTTTCTAGCCTTTCTATAACCTTTAAAAAATCTTCATATACCCACAATTGAGCTGTTTCCCCACATTTACAACACAGCTGTGGCCCACACTCCTGGCTCTTTTTTAGTTACATATTTTATAATTCACTGTAACATGCACACCAGCGCCATCATTAGCTCTCTAGCTTTTCCAAAACTCCCATGGTTTGTCATTCCTAGCACCATCATCCTGCTGGCTGCACCAATGAGTTCTTTTAGGGTCCCTAGCTCCTGACATGGGTAAACAAACCACATACCATATCTTTATCTGAATTTTTCATAGTTTATATCCTGGAGCGGAGAATAGAGTAACTCACAAAGGTGAACACCTGGCGCCCTTTCTGCTCTGTGGCTCAATGGCCTGCCATTCCAGATCACTTCCACACCCCACCCACAGTCTCCATTAGCTTTTGCCCACTTGCCCCCTCTTGCATCCACACGGATGAGACACCGAGGCACTGGGACCATTTTTTTTTTTCTGTGCTGCAGCCTCTTTTGTTCCACCATAGCACCAAAAGCCCCTCTCTCCACAAAACTCTCTGCAGTCAGTTCTCTGCAGCAGGCCCCACCCCTTGGAGGAATCAGGCCCTTGGGGGACACTGCTATAGGGGAAAGAGAAAAAGATATAGATTTCAGAAAGTAGGACTATTTAGCCGTGACGGTCTACAAGAAACTGCAGAGAGGTGGGTGCTTAAGTGCATACTTCCATTGTCTTACTATGTCTCTCTATGTATTATGTTTTTTTCCATCTTCTGGCTTAAGACAATAAAAAATTACATTTATTTGTGCATATGTATGTAGGTGTGGAGGGGATGTGCACAAGTGGGGGTCAGAGGACAACTTGAAGGAGCCTGTTCTCTTGTTACTGGAAATTTTGGGGTGTCCCAGCCGGGTCTCCACATGTAACTCTGAAATCAGGATCCCTTTTTGGGGTTCTTAGTCTTGCTGATGAAAGAATTTAAGAATAAGCTCAAAAGGAAGCTCAAAGATAATCTTATTAGAGTGTAAAGGAAAAACCTCAGGACAGGCAAGCCGTAAATCTTGGCAGGTGCCTGGAGGAGGAAGATGGAAAAGAGAACGAGAAAAGGTTTGAATTAAGCCTGCAAGGAGGTCAGTCGCATGGTGGGGAGGAGGGCTTCAGAGAAAGAATGAAAAATCCCAAAGTACCAGAGGAAGCATACTTAGGCCCTAGCCAGCCTCAAAATAAAAAGAAGAAGAAAAGGAAAAGTTAGGCTTTTCTGATTGAAGACTCAGAGAGGTAGGCAGGAGTGACAGAACCTTCACTGAGGGCAGGAATTCTGGGAAGGAAAAATGCATTATTTCTTAAGGAGATCATTATTCCTCCTACCTCTTTAGCTTGATGTGAAGCAGCCTTCCCTGACCAGGTGATTTAGTCTGCCCAGCCGGATTAACTCTTACATAAGAGACAATGACCAGTCTCCACACCAAGGAGAATTCATTCTTTACTGTAGTACTTCCAACTGCGGGTTCTGGGAACTGAACCCAAATCCTCAGGCTTGGTGGCAGGTGCCTTTACCTGCTGAGCCGTATCACTGTTCCCACCTCCTGGCTTTATGCTGGTCTTCTTTAGGTTGTAAAATAGGGCTTTCTCCTTACTGCAGTAGTTCCCTAACCTTGTCTGGGTAAGGGAAGATCTTGGTATCGATGGAAAAAAGCATTGTCTTTGACCACTGACTTCATAATGGAGGTTACTGACCATCAGCCCTGCTGTTTATTTCAGAGACTGTCACCATGTTGATATTCATAGGTCTCCAAGGGGTCACCAACATACAAGACACAATCTTGTCTGCATCAGAAAGAATGTTATTAGCCAACAATCATGCCATTTTCCCCAGAGGAAACTGACATAAATATGCATATGTTCCATTTGGTGCCTAGAGACATAGGGGCTGCAGATGACTCTTTTAATTCCCTTTCTCCTTGCCTTACAGCCCCTATCAAAAGCATCCAGGACATATCTAAGTAGTGAAATTTCTTACCTAGCTGATAAATCAAGTCCTAGATTGAATTAGCCATTTCATTAGTGTTTATAATATAAAATAAATCCATTTTAGCTGGGCATGCCTTTAATTCCAGCCCTTGGGAAGCAGAGGCAGGCAGATCTCTGTGAGTTTGAGGCCAGCCTGATCTACATAATGAGTTCCAAGCCAGCCAGAGCTATATAGTGAGACACTGTGTCTAAAATAATAATAATTAATTAAAAATCTATTTTTAGATATTCCTGGTATTCTAGGAATATCTAGGAATACTTAAATATTCCTGATATTCCTGGTTGAAATTATCAGTAGTGGACACTAAACTTTATATTTGTGAACACATTTTAAAAGATAATAACTGGGGCTGGAGACATATCTGAACTGTTAAGAGCACTGGCTGCTCTTGGAGAGGACCTGGGTTTGATTCCCAGCACCCACATAGTGGCTAACAACCATCTGAAACTCCAGTTTCAGGGGATCCGATGATTTCTTCTGACCTGTGTGGGCACTGCATGACATGGGTGCACTTATATACATGCAGGCAATATACTCATACACATAAAATAAAAACAACAAATAAAAAAATATTTTAAGGGTAATTGCTGCCTGGTGGTGCATTCCTTTAATCTCAGCACCCGGGAAGCAGAAGCAGGTGGAGCTCTGTGAGTTTGAAGCCAGCCTAGTCTACATAGAGAGTTCTAGGCCAGCCAAGGCTACACTGAGGCATAACTGATACACAGTAAACTGTGTAGATTCTAAGTGTACAATTAAAATTTTTGTGAGTAGCGTATGACTTGAGTTTTGCTTTTTATCCAGCCCATCTTTGCCATTTTATTGAGAATAATTTATTTTTATCCATTTACTTTAAATGAAAAAAGATTTATTGATGAAAGCCGAATTAGAGCAACAAAATTTAATTGAAAATGGAAATGCTTGTGCTACTTCTATACATTTGTTAACTCTGGAAAAAGAATGTTCTGTTGTTGCTGCTGCTGTTTTTATTATGAGGTAGAGAATATTACAACCATTCTGTGAGAAGTAGGAGGGAATTAAAACAAAGCTATTTATTTTGACTGTTGATCTGATTAGATCAGAATCCACCATCTAATCTATAGCTTGTTTTCTATTCTATATGATCATTGTTTCTCTTTTTCTGACTTCATTTAGCTTAATCAGGTATTTCTTGTGATTCTGTTTTTTCTCTCTCTCTTTGATTCGTTATCATTTCCCTTTTTGTTTGTTATTTTAGTAATTGTTGTAGTATTTACATTTTGCATCTTTTTTTTTTTTTTTGGTCTTTTTGAGACAGGGTCTCCCTGTAGCCCCAGCTGTCCTGGAATTTACTATGTAGACCAGGCTGGTCTTGAACTCACAGAGATCCACCTGCCTCTGCCTCCCGAGTGCTGGAATTAAAGGCGTGTGCCACCATGCCCGGCTCAGAATTAAGAGTTATATGTGTAAAGTGTTGTTTGTGTTGTTCAGTCTCCTGTGTATTCATTAGTCTTACTGCTGTTGAGTCTCAAATAGGAGTGAAATGTGTGTGTGTGTATATATATATATTTATATAGTCCATGTATTAGACATATGAGTTAAAATCTACTGTATTATATAGTGGATTTTTTTTTCTCTTTAGAATTTTGTTGGTTTTTATTTTTTTCTTTTCACATTTTGAAATTGTATGTGAAAAATTGGAAGCTTCCTGGTTAAGAAAAAAAGTCTTTTGTCAACTATATTGGCCCTCTTTAATCGTAGTAATTTTTGCCTTTGCCTTTAATTGATGAATCAATATTAATGTTTGGGTTAGTATCTAAATTATATTTTTTATTTCATTCTTTTAATCATTTTAGATTTTAAGTGTGTCCCTGTGCATTTTACTAAGTTGCAGTGGTGTGATGCCACATCATAGCAATGCCTGAATCACAGACTGACTCTTCCCATCCATTTTAACCAGAACTTTGGGTACCAGAGTACCCGGACTTCTCTGAGAACCTGTTCCTTCAGATTTCTTTTGGAACTGTGCTCTTGAACAAAGGCCTTGCTCTTTCTTTATTGAAATTATACTGTCAGCATGAAATTTGGAGGTTAAAGCAGAACCTTATCAGATACGGTTTTTAGCCTTTCTAACCCCTCTTGACCTAGAGCAGCACACACAGCACAGACAGATGCTATCAGTCTAATCCCACCTGTTGTTTGCAACACAAATGAGATAATTCTTGTTGCTTCCAAGGAATATCTGCTGTTTGCAGTACACACTATTTTGGGTAAGGGCAAGGAAAGGTCATCAAGGTTGCAAGAGGAGCTCAAGGCCTAAGAAGACTGAAGAAGCTAGTTTTACATTGTGAGCAAGCTGAAATATTGTTAGATGATCTCAAAATATAAGATTAACTTTTTGGTTATAAGTTTAAATAAAAATCATTTTCCAGAAGTTATTCCCACAGTAAAAAACCTTGTAGGGTCTCAAGTATCCCAGGTTGATCTTAAATTCATTATGTAATCAAGGATGGTCCCAGACTTCTGATCCTCTTGCTTCTAAGCTCCCTGGAGTTGAGATTACAGGTACATGCCACCCCTCTTTGCTTACTGGTGATGTGTATCAAACTCACAACGTTGTATTTGCTAGGCAAGCACTCTACCAACCGAGTTGCAGCCCCAGCTGGTTATTTTTCTTTTTTAAAATATTTTATTTATTATTTTTACTTTTATGTGTATGAGTGTTATGCCTGCATGTAGGTAAGTGCACCTGTGTCATGCAGTGCTCACAGAGGACAGAAGAGGCTGTCGGAGCCCATGGAACTGGAGTTACGAACAGTTGTTAGCTGACATGTGGGTACTGGGATTTGAACCTGGGTCTTCTGCAAGAACAGTCAAGTGTTCTTAACTGCTGACCCATCTCTCCAGCCCCGACCAGCTGGTTATTTGTGTTATAATTTAATTTAAAATTTTTTATATTGCATTCTTATTTTGTGTGCATGCAAGTGTGTGTGTGTGTGTGTGTGTGTGTGTGTGTGTGTGTGTGTGTAATGGGAGCGTGCTTGCCTCAGTGTGTGCATGTCCTCTGAAGGAGTCTGTTCTCACTTAATTCTCGGTATGTGTGTGTGTTGGCGGAAGTAGGGGGGTTGCCATGGTGCATGTGTGGAGGTCAGAGGACAACTTGGGGAAGCTGGTTCTCTCCATCATGTGGGTCCTGTATATAGACTCAAATCGTTGGGCTGTGCAGCAGGCTCTCTTACCCACTGAGCCACAATCTCACTGGTCCTTATTGGTATTTGAAAATCCAATTCAAGTACAGCTGTCTGAACTGGAGAGAGAGGTGGTATATTAACTTTTTTCCTTTGGTAACTACTGATAGTTTCATGCTTAGTTGTTTTCTATATTACTTATTTTGTTGCTTTATTCATCAGTTAGGTTGAAAGCTCTTCTTTGTGCTCCCCACCCCAATGGCTAGAAGTTAAACATTCTGTTACTGTCATGATTCCTCTTGTGTCTATGTCTCCTAACCCTCCACCCTGCTTCTGCTTCTTTTCTTCCTTTCCTCCTCTGCCCATTTTTTGAGTTTATTGCTTGTTTACTTGTTTATTTTTATGCAGCATTTTTTTCTTTTAGAGATTTTTAAGTCATTTGTGTGTGTTCGTGTGTATGTGTGTGGGGGGTGTATGGTGGTGGCTGCGGAGGCCAGAAGGCATTGGATCCACTGGAGCAGGAGTTACAGGTGGTAGTGAGCCACCTTGGGTGTTGGGAATGGAACTGCAGGCCTCTGAAGGAGCAGAAGGTTCTTAACTGCTGAGCCATTTCTCCAGCACTTTATTCAGCATTTCTAGGTTTGTTCTGAAAAGGTGATTTGTGAATAAGCCACTGGATTGTTGGATCCATCCTATTACTGGTTGTCTTAAGGCAATGATTTGCATTCTTTACTATATTATTAGAAGCAGATTATCTTATATCTTATAAGCTAATATATTATGACGCTACCATTTGAGGAACAGTTCTAAATGTCAGTTATTATTATTTAATGAATGAACGATAATCTAGAAAATGAAAGACTAAAATTCTTTAGTTAGTCTAATAATGTTACAGGGAAGCATTTAATATCTGGGCTTTAAAAGGAAAACTGACTTCTACCCTTTGAAATTTTTAGTTGCCAGTATGTTATAGTATTTAAATGTCTTAAAATGTTTGATTGGGAGTACATATGATAAGGTTCTTAAAGGTTATTCATTAAAAACAAAATAAAGCAAAATAACAACAAAAACAACAACAAAACAAAACAAAAAAAATCAAGCATGTTAGTACATACCCAGCATTCAAGAGGCTGAAGCAAGTGGATCTTTGTGAGTTCAAAGCCAGCCTGGTCTACATAGTGAGTTTCAGGCCAGCCCATGCTGCATAGTGAGACTCTGTCTCAAGAAGAAAAAAACAAAAATAGAAAGAAAAAAAAAAAAAGCACCAAAAGAGCCGTCTGAGAAATTTTATTTGTAGAAACTAAATAAAGCCTGGAGTTGTCTTGCTTCCTAAATTTAGTATTCTCAAAAGTCTGAAAAGCATTCCTAAACCTGAGTTTTTCTTTTTTAATCTCAGAAACCTTAATCTCTATTTCTGGTGAAATACTTAGCTTCTTTAGGAA
The DNA here is from genome assembly GCF_000622305.1 of Nannospalax galili. NCBI lineage: Eukaryota > Metazoa > Chordata > Mammalia > Rodentia > Spalacidae > Nannospalax > Nannospalax galili. Next base: position 498,470 of record NW_008338116.1, read on the forward strand.
AATACTAGTTCATATGCACTTCTAAACAGAAATGTTTCTGAAAATAGGGAATATTTTCTGAGCCCGTAGCCCCCCCCATTACTATGTAAACCATACCCATAGATTATAACTTCTTTCTAAATTTCCTTTTTCCCCATTTTTTCTCTTGTATTCTAAAGAGTTGTTTTTAAATAATGAAGCCCTTTTGTATTTTATCTAGCTTTTCCTTGTTTTGTCTCCTGCCATGTAAACTTTGTGAATTGACTACCAAACATTTTATTAGAGTTTTTGTTTGCTAGTGAGTTCTTTAAAATAAATGTAGAGTAACAAATTAGCTCAAGGTTGATAGATTTCCCCCTCCCACACATACCTTACAGTCTAGCTCTATAGCCTAAGACCGGCCTCAAATTTGTAATCCTCTCTAAACTCCACTTAGATTTCAATCCTAGCTTCTAGTACTTTTTTGTTAGTGTTTGCAACTGTGCAGCTTCCAGGCTTTGTTAATGGCCATATGGGAAGGAAATTAAGGGACAATATCTTGGCTCCTAATGTTTTGGAAAGCCTTGGGGTGAGTCATGTTTGATTTTGTTTTGAGTTTTTGTTTTGCTTTGTTACTGTCATTTTCTTCTTTCTTCTGGGACATTGCTTGTGTTTTTAGGCGTTACTTTCATAAACTTGAGATGTGACAGCCTATTTCCTCCTCATTTCATACGTAGTTCTTCAGTGTATTTAGAGGGAAAATAGATCATTTTTCTTGTTGATCATAATTGTCTAAATTTTTATTTTTATATTCTACAAAATATACTTAGTATTATATGACCATTATTCTTACATTATAGTCAACTAATAGATCTCTAGTGTTCTTTTCTTACAATGGAGGCTGAATAGTATAGGTGTTTCGAGCATTGGCACTAGGTTCATGGTGCAGGTATTTAAAGCCTGGTTTTACTTTTTACTGGCTAAGTTGCTTAGCTCTGTGCCTTAGTTTATTACATCTGTCACATATGGTATAATGATACTTGACAGTCTTGTTATACGGACTATAGGAATCAGTTGGCCACAAAACACTTAGATGGGTATCCACTGCATAGGAAACATTCAGTTTGTGTTAGCTGTTGTGTTTCTAATTGTAGGAAAAATGTCATGGTACTAAGTGCTAGGCAGGAGTGGCTTTGGGTATTCCAATTCCAATAAAGATGAAGCACTGCTAATTTGTCCATCAGTAGGCTGTGCAGTTGTTTTCCAAAGTAAAAATTCCAAGCTATGAAATAAATGCAGTGAAATAAAATTTAAATCATTAGTAAACACATTTGGGTAGAGACTGTCCAGCACTTTGGTAGGTTTGGGGAATACCAAGGTAGGCGCTGTTACTGTTCTGCTTTAAAGGGAGAAAGCACATTTGAAATACCATTTTTCTCATGGGAGAGAAATATAGAGAATTTAAGTAAATAGTGGAGAGGAGAGGAAGACAGAGTAGAGGAGTAATCTTGGAAGATCCCATAGACGAGATGTCACTAAGAAATTATTACTCTATTCACAGGATAAGATACTGTTATAGTAAAGGAGAATTTAAAGTGCTGTCTATATGCTGCAATTCTTTTACTTTGTCAATGCTAAGTTTTGAATGCATGGTTTCACACATGCCTAAACAAGTGTTCTGCTACTTGGGTGCACTCCTAGCTTTATTTTACTTTACTTCCCTTGAAGCTTAAAGCCCTTTAAGAGATTAGTCAACTTTTACCTTGAGACTTTTTGCAATTTATTCTTTTCTTTTTCTTTTTTTATAATGAGGCACTGTCCTGAACCCTTGTGCTAAAGTATGTTCCTGCCTCAGCCTCTTGAGTAGCTAGCATTACAGTGTGAGCCACCATACCCAGCTACTTTTATCTCACTTTAGATTCAGAAGTTTTTCATCTTCAACCAGATGTGTTGGTGTACACCGTTAGTCTCAGTACTTGGGCGGCAGAGCCAGGCGGATTGCTAAATAGTGAGTTCCAGGACAGCTAGGGGAGACTGTGTCTCATAAACAAAAACTAAACAACAACAAAAAGTCTTTAATCTTTTTCAGTTGCCTTTAAAAGTTCATTTTGTTATGAGAAATAATGTGCCTTTTGTAAACAGGTTCAAATAGTCATCATTGTATGAAGCATACACTAGCTCTCCCTGTCCCTGTTTTCTTCAGTGTTCTCATTTCTTTTGAAAGTGAACCAAATGACAAAACAGCCAGTCATGCTTCCTACAGGTAACCAGTGCCAATAATTTAATGTTTTCTGTACATAAGCACATATGCATATGCATAAGTACATATGCCTACATAGATATCCTTCTCAGGTTTTTTGTTTGTTTGTTTGTCTTCTTTTGTTTGAGAAAGAGTCTCATTGTGTAGCCCTGGCTAGCCTGGGACTCACTGTGTAGACCAGGGTCACATCAAACTCAGAAATTCACCTGCCTCTGCTTTCCAGAGTGCCTGGTCATGTGTCCTATAGAATAAATCCAGTCTCTTTGTTGTACTCAGGATATTTATAGTGACATCTTTCAAGCTTATCTTTTCAGTTTTTGTTAAAATGCTCTAAGCTTTAGCTTTACTGAATTCTATCAAGCCTCATGCTTTCCTTACTTTATGTGTTTATGTGTAAAATGCTTTTTCCATCCAACCTACCATGTCTAGTGTTCTTCCTACTGTTAGAAATCTTCAAATATGGGGCTGGAGAGATGGCTCAGCAGTTACGAGCACTGGTTGCTCTTGCAGAGGACGCAGGTTCAGTTCCCAGTACCTACCTAGCAACTCACAACCTTCTGTAACTCTTGTTCCAGGGGATCTGATATCCTCTGGCCTCCTTGAGTACCAGGCACACAACACACATAGTACACATACATGCATACAGGCAAAACTTACCCATACATATAAAATAAAAATAAATAAGACATTTTCCAAATATATCTTCTGTTAGGATTTTTTCCCCCTTCTGGAGCCAAGGTCTTACTATGTAGCCCAGCCTGGCTTTCAACTTGACAGTATTCTTCCCTTGAGCTTCTGAGTACTGGGATTATAGATATCTGTTGCCATGTCCATCCTCTTCCCAGTTTTATGCTTCATTGAACTTTGAAAGTGATCCTGTTTCTGATTTTCCCTATCCTGTGCTATGTCACCTACTTTCAGCACCTAACTCTCTGTTATGCATAGTTGCAAATGTTTTGTCTTGCATGCTGTACTAACAGTTTCTTGAGAGCAGTTCTGACTTGTGTGTTTAAACCCTTAACTGCCTATTTACTGAATGTATATTTCAGACACCATGAATTATTCTTAGAAACAGTTCCTTAAACTATTTAGGGAGATGTTAGAAAATCTGTAACCATGAATTGAAGCTAGATCTTTGAGATAGTTAATGATTTTGAGTCAATCAGTATCTACCTGTCTGTCTATCTGAACAGGGTCTCACTATGCTGCCTAGGCTGGTCTTGATTTCCTGGGTGCCACTGCACCCAGCTTTGTCATTGATTTCTTTTAAAAAGTAAAGATTATAATAGCTTGACCAATTTTTAAAATTAAAACTGAAATACATAAAATCTAAACTTGTGAGGACAAAGTTACAGATACGTAAATACATACCCCATATATTTTAATGGGACAGAAATTTAGGTCCATTTCTTTGACCTTCAAGGAAATTTGGCAGTACAAATGTTTGTTAAACATGATTTAACCTTGATGGAATAGTCACTAAGAACTTTCTTTTTTTTTTCAGAAAATGCAGAATCTATCGACCTTAAACAGTTTTTTGATCAACATTTTTCACATATATACTATGTGTTTTTTGAAAATTTTGTGACTATTGAAGCTAGTCTTAAACAGAAAGGTAAGTTACTAGCATGCATTCTGTTTATGTTTCTAATAATTCTTAAGATTATCTTAAAAAAAAAAAGATCTTGGGGGGCTGGAGAGATGATGTAGTGGTTAAGAGCCCCTGGCTGCTCTTGCAGAGGACCCGGGTTTGATTCCTAGCACCCACATGGCAGCTAACAACCATCAGTAACTCCAATTTCAGGGGAATCTGACACTCTCCCCTGTCCTCCGAGGGCATTGCACACCAAGGGTGCACTTACATACATGTAGGCAGTGTATTCATATGCATAAAATAAAAATAAAATATTAAAAATAATATCTTGGACATTGGACTTTAGTATTGCTTCATTTTGATACTCCTCTTAACTGTAGGTCTAGTGACATGTATTTGAAAGAACATTGACAGACTAGTGTGACCATAGTCAGGTTTATCTGTTTTCTCATCTTCTTTGTTCTTTGTTCTGCCCCCAAGAACATTTAAATAGCGTTTTTTATTCTACACTCACTTAAAATTCTCACAATATATCATGATTTGCTTTTAGGAATGTTTAAGGTTTTGTGTTTGTGCTGTGAGTTGAATCCAGGGTTTTGTGCTTGCTAAGCACATGGTCTATATTGAGCTACTTCGAGCCCCAATCCTAGAACTAAATTTAGAGTAATTATTCTAAAGAGTAGAGAGAGGCACTCTAACATTGTCTTTATAGAAATTGACCAGGCTTTATCACTTTACTAAAGAATCTCTGAGAAAAAAAACAACAACAACCCAGTGCTTGAACTATTTAAGCTTATTAAGTAGTTAGTAGTGAGTACAAGATGGTATGTTTAAAGTATTTTCCTGTTAAAAATATTTTAGGTCACAAGTCTCAGAGAGAAGAGTTGGATGCTATACTTTTTATTTTTGAGGTAAGTCCTGTGAATCTTAACTTTAAAACTTAAAAAAAATTGTGGGAACATATGAAGAGATATATTAAAGTTATTAAGCATATAATGAAACCCAATCTGCTAGCCTTTTGATGAACTTAATTTTTAACTTAAAAATATATCTAAATTTTTTTAAGGCACAATATATTATTTTTAGATACAGAATCATGTTTATATATTTGATACCACAAAATTATTTGATACCGTTTCTGTAGAAGTGAACATTTTAATTTGTATAAGATTTATATAGAATTTTTTTTAAACTTTAGAACTATAACTTTTATATGCCCAGGGGATTTATCATTTATTTTTGAGACAGGGTTTCATGACACTGTTCCTGTGGAGACATGAACAAACATCTGCTCACACCAGATAGGGAACCACACCAAAGTCCAACTTGGTGGACCAGTGAGTTTACTGGGGTTACTTACAGGAGTATGAATGAGGAGTTACAGGAGCATGGGTGACTCAAAAGCAGCTGTATCACCAAAAACCCACTCCAGATGGGTGATGATGACTCACTAAGGCTGGACTCCTGGAGCTTTCTACAGGACTTACAGGTAGCCTTAGTTGTGAGAGAGTCTCCTTGGCAATCTTACTGTTTATTTAACCTTGGGGAATGAGGAGACTTGTACATATGGTACATTTCAGGTACTTCCTGAGAACTATGAGTTATTTCCAGAGTCTTAAAGAGCCTCTCTTCAGAACTTCCTGAATCTTAAGGAGCTTTCCTCTAATTTGGAGGAAATTGCTGTACAATACAACATAGCCCAGGTTGGCCTTGAACTTCTGCTCTTCCTGCAACAAGTGTTGATATTAAAAATATATGCCACTATACCCAACTTGTTTCAGAAAAGAAAAAAACATAACAATGTGCCAGCCAGTACTAGCTGATGTTGTTCTGAAGTTAATTATATTAGTCGTAGATCCTGTGACACCTTACTTGATTTGGTAAGTAAACTACCTTAAGTGGTTATGCAAACAGTTTATAAGTGGAGTAGTGAATATTGATGTTTTGAGAAAGAATGAAAGTATCCCTAGAGAATGTAAAGTACTGATTACCCTCTATTCAAGAAACAAGATGACTGAGTCATTGATAGAATCCCTTTTCAGAATATACCACTATTCAAGATAATGTTTTTCTGTGATGTTTTCATTAGAAAAAAAGTGATATTAGGGTTTTATTTGTTTTTTGGTTTTTTTTGTTGTTGTTGTTGTGTGTGTTGCTTTGGATTGATTGCAGAGCTTTGCACATGCTAAGCACATACTACCTTTGAGTGTAAATGAAAATCTTTAGCCGTGGGATTTTCATTTTTTGAAAAACCATTTAACCATTGTGCTACTTTTCTTCTTAATTGGGTAATAATATATAATGTCTATGCTTAGAGACAAATGATGAAAACCCAAGAAGTCATAAAGTGATTACTTTCTGGTTAAAAAGCATCACTCTCTGATGTAAACATGGGGCAAGATTTGAACTCTGCTTTTTCTGTAATTAAAGGAACATACAATTTTTTTCTTTTTTCTTTCTTTCTTTTTTTTTTGGTCTTTTTGAGACAGGGTCTCCTTGTAGCCCCAGCTCTCCTGGAACTCACTATGTAGACCAGGCTGGCCTCAAACTCACAAAGATCTGCCTGCCTCTGCCTCCCAAGTGCTGGAATTAAAGGCGTGCGCCACCACACCCAACTAGAACATACAATTTTTTAAATGTTTTATTTACTTTGAAATTATTTTTTTAATGTGTATAAGTGTTTTGCCTATATGTATGTAAGTGTACCACATGTGTACAGTGCCTGCAGAGGCCAGAAGAGGCAATGGATCCTTAGGAACTGGAGTTATAAATGGCTGTTAGCTTCCTTATGGGTGCTGGGAACTGAATCCCAGTCCTCTGCAAGAGCAGCTTAACCACTGAGCCATCTCTCTAGCTCCAATGCTTTATTTTTTAAAAAATATTTTTATCGATTCTTTGAGAATTTCATACGTGTTTAGATGATATTCAGACCCCCTCTACCATCTCCACCCCACTTTACTATCCCCCTAACTTCATGTCTTCTGTTACTGTTTTTCTTTTTTAAAGGCCTATCAAGTTTAATTTGTGTTCCCCAAATGCTCTTGGGGTATGGGCCCATCCCTTGGAACCTAGTCAACCTACCAGGCACCGCACTCTTAGAACGGACTTTCCCTCTCCCAGCAGCAATCAATTGCCAATAGATCTGTCTGGCTGGGGCTTCCTGCCCTCCCCCATCATTCTGGGCTTTTGTCTGACTTGGGCTTGTGCAGGTCTTGAACATGCTGCCATAAGCACCATGGGTTCAGCACATATGATTTTTTTTTACCTTTTTTATTATCCACATTAGAATTTAAAAGAGCATAAACTAGGTGTGGTGTTTGTGTGCCTGTAATCCCAGCATTCAAAAGGTAGAGTGGGAAGATTATGATTTTGAGACCAACCTAAGCTAAACTCAGTCCTTAAATAGAGCTCAGGGATAAATCTAAAGTATAATTCATTATAATTTAGGAATGCTTTTGAGTAGCTAACAAACTTGTCTTTCCATCTTTTCTATAATTTTCTTTTTTCCACAATGTATTTATTGTCTAGCTGTGGAGGCATATAGGGAAGGTAAAGAAGTTTATATATTTAGTATTGGATCAGTGTTTGAGGCCATGGTGTGTGTGTCTGTGTGTCTGTGTGCGTGTGCGTGTGTGTGTGTGTGTACATACCTGCCTGCCACAACACATGTGTAGAGGTCAGAGGACAACTTAATGGAGTCAGTTCTCTCCTTCCTCCTTTACATGGGTTCTAGGGATCCAACTCAGGTTTGAAGGCTTTTGGTTATCAGCATCTTTACCTGCTGAGCCGTCATGCTGGTCATGAACTTTATAGTTATTACTCGCTTATGTGGAATGGACTAAAGAACATCCTCTAAAAAAGAAGATAGAGGGACTAGAGATAGATAGGTCAGTAGTTAAGAGCACTGGCTGCTCTTGCAGAGAACCCGGGTTCAGTTCCCAGCACCCACATGGCAGTTAAAAACCATCTGTAACTCTAGTTCCAGAGGGTCTGACGCCCTCTTCTGACCTCCACAGGCATTGCACAACATGGGTGCACTTACATACATTCAGGTAATACACTCATACCATAAAATATAATAATAACGGGCTGGACAGATGGCTCAGTGGTTAAGAACACTGACTGTTCTTGCAGAAGACCTGGGTTCAAATCCCAGCAGCCACATGGCAGCTCACAACTGTCCTTAACTCAAGTTCCAGGGGATCCGACAGCCTCTTCTGTCCTCCGTGGGCATTGCATGACATGGGTGCACTTACCTACATGCAGGCATAACACCCATACACATAAAATAAAAATAATAAATAATAAAATAAAATAAATAAAAAAGTTTAAAAAAAGAAGGTAGACAAACTTAAAAAATGCCTAATATCCTCTTTTCAGAATAATATAAAGGGACAGATAAGGAAATAGGCATATCTGCGATCTCTGCCCTTTCCCTTGCTAATTTTTGCTTTTGGTCTTTTTGAGACAGTGTCTCCCTATAGCCCCAGCTGGCCTAGAACTTGCTCTGTGCGCCACCACGCCAGGCTCCTTGCTAAATTTTTAACCTACGCATACTACTTAACTCATTTTCTTAGCAGTCAAATGAGATGTTTGGAATGATTACAAAGATTAATGAGACACCATTATATAAAGTAGTTTAGTATTTGACCTTTATGAACATCCTTTAGTTAATTATGTGACTAAGTAATAGTTAAAACCATGGTAATAGTAAGAAACACACAAATGTCACTCAGCAAGTGGATGAATAGTGAGAGCATAGTTTAGTAATAACCGTTGTGCTCAGATAATCTATATCTACAGAGGCACACATTTGAGAGTGTTATATGTAAAAAGTGTTTATTCTTAATAAGTAGAATCCTATCTGTGTTTGCGTAACTATAGGGCTCCTAAATTAAAAAATTTTGCTTTCCTGCCTGTGCCCATCATGGAGCCCGTAGCTTTGGGCTCACCGGGATTCGTGCAGCACACCTTCTCTGTTCTTTCCTTTTCCCTTTCCCTCGCTTTCTCCCTTCATCATTTTTCTTCCTCTTCCTTCCGTTTTGTTTCTCCTTCCCCTCTCCTTTCTTCTTCTCTCTTTCTTCTGTTCTCTCTTCCTTTATCCCCCACCTCCCCTCCCTTCTCCCTCTTTCTTCTGCTCGCTTTTCCTTCTCGTCTTCCCTTCTCCCCTCCTGCTCTCTTTCCCCTTGTCTCCTCCGCTTTCCCTCCCTTTCCTTTTTCCCTTCCATTTCCTCCCCCTCCCCCCTTTTTCTCCCTTTCCTTTGCCTTTATTGGTAGGGATTGAACCCAGGGCCTCAAGATTTCTCTCTACAGCTAGCTATACTCATGGCTTAGTACTAGTATTTGATGAGATCTTTATGAACTCAAAATACTATCCTATGTTTATTGAAGCAGGAGGAAAACACCCTCAAAAATATGTCCAAAATGTTAGTATTTTAAAGAATTAAGGACTCATGAGTGTTATCCACAATGTAGAAATTGTAAGAAAAATAAATAAGCATTTCAAAATATATTAGAATCAATATTTAACCATAAAGGAAATATGTTTACTTTCTTTAACGTTCATTAAATTTCTGTTTCAAGTCTGTTAGTATTGGTTACCATGGGTCGGTTGTATTTTGATTTGATTTTACATAAGAAACTCAATATAGTCCTTTGTTTAGTATTTCATAGTATATTGACTCATTACTTGCTTTTCATTCTTTGTTTTGTTTTTAGAAAATTTTACAACTTCTTCCAGAAAGAATTCATCAGAGATGGCAGTTTCATAGTATTGGTAAGTGATATAAATGTGTATTTCACATCTGAAATAAATTATACAATGGCTTAACAGTTAATTGAAATGAGTTCATCGTTTGTTTTCCTGAAAACAAAGTGCCTGGGCAGACAAGAACCTGAGTTCTCATAGCAGCACTCATGTTAAGAAGCCCAGGGTGGCCGCGTGCATATCAGTAACCCAGAGCCAGGGCACAGACATAGATCCCTGGGCTCACTGACCAGCCAGTCTAACAAAAAGGTGAACTCCGGTTTCAGTAAGAGACCTTGTCTCAAAAAATAAGGTGGCCGGCCAGTGATAGAGGAGGACACTCAACATTAACCTCAAGGTTACACACACCACACACAGACACACGAGTGAGCACACATGCATGCACGTAGCATTTACCCCCCCCCCCCCCCAGTACAGGAACAAGCCAGGTAAGGTGACATAGGCCTGTAATCTCAGCTACTTAGGATCCTGAAGCAGGAAGATCACAAATTCATGGCCTGCCTTGGCAGCTTAACAAGACCCTAGCTCAAAAATTGAAAAGTGAAGAAAGGGCTGAGGATGTAGTTCAGTGACAGAGTGCTTGCTTAGAAATGCACAAGGCTCTGGGATGGAGCCCCAGTACTGTAGGGGGAAAAAGACAAGAGCAGATAATTTTTATCCAAGATAAAAATTATAAATTAGGGGCCAAAGGTTTAGCTTAGTGATAGAATCTATGCTTTGCTTATATGAGGCCCAGAGTTCAGTTTCCTGAATACACACACAAAAGAAGTCGGGGGCATGGAGAGAGATGGGGAGAGAGAATATTTATATATGTGTATGTATGTTTATTTGTCACACAGTAAGTTTTTCTGATCCACTTCATCCTTTACTTTGAATGCGTTAGCAATGATAAATTATTTTAAAAAACAGAAGTAGGCCTAGACTCGAGATAAATATCTTTGTGAATCAGAAAAGGAAACAAAATGTAAAGTGCCAAAAACAAGGTAAGCTATGTGCTCCAGATTTTATGTTTTATTTATTTATTTTTTTGAGATAGAGTCTCACACTATATAGCCCATATTGGCCTAGATCTCACTGTGTAACCTGGACTGACCCTCACACTTTGCAACAATCTTCCTGCTTCAGCCTTTGAGTACTGAGAGTTAATTTGAGACACAGTGTGTTATATAGTCCAGACCAGCTTGAGTTCATTATCCTCTTGCTCCTACCTCCCATGTGTTGGGATTACAAACAAACAACCATGCCTTGATTGCACCCCAGATTTGCAAACAAAGCAGGGGAGACTGGCGTTAAACCTACTTTTGTTTGAAGGACTAAAATGGGTTTTGCAACTCATGAAAACAAAGCTGAAATGAAAAGACAAAGATGAAACACAAAACTCTCCTACAGATTACTGCCAGAGACCAAATAGGCAGGAGGTTCAGACTTCTTGTCACCAGGAAGTAAGCCGAAACACTGGAGTCAGATTTTGCAACTATTGCTGCAGGGCTTTTGAGCTGTTGTTGTAAGACTTATTCCCCACCTCCCTGGCTAAAAAGGGGTCTTCAAGTAGGCAATGGGTGCTCTTTCAGTGCTTTGAATATTCAGCTTGAGAGTCTCATGCCCCTCTCTCATAAGGAGTATGTATCCCTAAATCTACATTGTTGATCCAGAATATTATTGACCTTATATTCATTTATAGAATTGTATTAGTCTTTGAAAAGATAGTCATAGGGAATAGACAGATGGGTCAGTGTTAAGAGCACTTGCTGCTGTTCCCAAAGACCCACCTTCAGTTCTGAGCACCCACATTGAGCAACTCACAACCACTTATAACTCCAGCTCCAAGGGATCTGACACCTTCTTCTGGTTTCTATGGGCACCTGCACATATGTTGCATATATTCACACAGATGCAGAACATAGAACACATAAATATAAACAATACAAGCACATTTTAAAAAGTTCTACCCAATTGAAAATTATATAAAGGATGTGACAAAACAGTTTTTCAAATTTTGAATGGGGAAACAAGATGTTCAGTGTCACTAGAAAACATCAAATAGTGTCATGTTATTAAGCCAAGTTACAGTTATACCTGAATAAATAATCAGCTTGACTGCTTTAGTTTTAAGAGTGTGCCTAAACTCTGAGATTCTTCTGTTCCTTCTGGTGTCTCACAGAACTGTAGTCTAGAGCCAGGCCTCATTCCACACTTTTATTCAGACAGTTCTCCAGCATGAATTGGGGAACTACAAACTTAGATCCACCTTTATCTTATCAGAGAATCTTGCCCTTTGATCCCCAGGCTTAATATATCTCATTCACACAATGTCAGACATAATTATTCTCACTGCTTCCAATGAGAGTACAAATATGAATATACTTTTAGCACTTCAGTATACTAATTCAAGCACATCCGCACTCATTCACTATGTTGGGCCAAGGGCAAAGAGGGTTCTGGGGGATCAAAGTTAGGTGCCCAAGTTGTAAGAGCACATGACTCAGTGAGCTTGTTTACATTACGGTATGTGCAAGGTGGAGGAAAAGTCATTTGTCCAGATTCTGTCCATGTTGTAGGTCATTCTACAAATGGAAACAACATTAAAATTTCACTAATTATCAAATTTTAGATCATATGTCATTGGGTCATTCTGCCAGCACTACCAGAGTACTGTTACACAATGCTGATATTGTTGTCAGTAAAACCTTAGAATTTTCCAATTATTTGGAAACATTAAAAGTGAATGATTTCATTGAGATTTATATATCCCAGGAAAAGTCATGTGTAATAGGGAATCATGAAAAAGAACATTTATGGTAATATTCTTGATAATGACAAAAATTGGAAAATAAACCAAATGTCCTAATAGAAAGAAGGTAAAATTTTTGTTCATTTATATATTGACATAGTATAAAGTAGATAAAAATAAATTAACTAGAGCTACATAGACCAATATAAATGTTAAAAGTTAATATTGGATACGAAAATCAACTTGTAAGTGAATTGCTGTGTATACCATTTATATAAGATTTTAAAATAATGTGTTCTAAGTAATTTATGAATTTATAAGTAAGTAGTAGTAATATAAAAATATTTTTGGAAATGATTAATACCAAAATCTATATAATGCTTTCCTATGGAGGAGAAAGGAAGAAAATTATTTAAGTTTCAATCTACCATTATGTGGCTACATAAAACATAAAGATAACATAAATAAGTATTTTAAATTATAACAAACATGGTATTGCATTTAGATGTTCACACTGAATGGTGAGCCTCTAGATGTTTGTTACTGTAATGAGAATATTTGTTAGGAAACATTAGGTTAACTTAAACCTTTTTATAATATATTTTCTATATTAATAATACTTTCTTTATTCATATTTTCAGTGTAAATAGAGATGTAATAGATTATTGTGTTAAACACAATTTGGGGAATAAGTTTTATCAATAAAGTAAACCATGTTTAGTTGTGTTGAAAAGGTGACTTTTTTATATACCCGTCTGACTTCAAGTGTTCTCAAAGAGTTATCAAGGTCACCAAGAATAATTTAGAGATTGCCAAGGACTTGTTTAAAAATGTTTTCAAGTTTTAAGGAGAACTCTGACATTTATAAATATAGGAATATTTAAAATCATGTTGTTCTTTTCAGGATTGATTTTAAAGAAACTGCTCCATACAGGAAACTCCTTAAAGGTATAATATAATTATATGTATTTTCTCTGACTTTAAGAAATTGAATAAAGGGCTGGGGTGTGACCCAGAATGCTTGCCTAACATGTATGAAGCCCTGGGTTTGATTCCCAGCACTGAGTAAACTAGGCATGGTGATACATATCTAGAATCCCAGCACTGAGGAAATTGAGGATCATCTGGAATCCTAATACTGAGGAGGTAGAGGCAGGAGGATCATGAGTTCAAGGTCATCTTCTTCATAGCAAGACTGAAGCCTGCCTTGGCTGCCTAATATCCCGTCTCAAAAAACAAAAAGCTGAGTGAAGCATACATGCCACTTAATTCCACTTTTTCTGAAGTTCGTTGAGTTGTTTTCAATTTATTTGAAAAAAGTTGCTTAAAATATGACTTACATACCCAAAGTGTATGAAAGTACATGGGCATTAAAAAACTATTTTGTCACTGCATTGACTCATTCCCCATGAAATATTCCTGTGTGTGGCACCCAGAAAATTATTAGTCATTTAACAAATTAGTTTTTATTTTACCATAGCTATTTTTAGGTATAAAAGACAGTAGGGGAGTTTTATGTATAAATAAATTTATAAAATACTGATTTAGTTTTTTGTTTGTTTGTTTGGTTTTGAAAACTCTTATTGCCCAGGCTGCCCATAAACCCATGATTCTCCTGCCTCAAGCCTCCCAAGTACTGGCATTTCAGGTGTGTGTTACCTCACCTGGCTCACTTTTTCTTTATCTCTCTCTGTCTGCCTATTTTGTCCATTCCCAAAGTTTTATGCTATAGGTTATATAAACTGACATATTATATGAGGAATGTTTTAGGGTCTTCAGTACAACAGTAAGCCAAGTTCTAAATTTGTAGCTAGGACGTAATTAAGTAGTAATTGAGGTAATTTCAGAGAACTTTTAAGTAACTTTAAAAAATGTGTTGTTTTTATTTTATGTGTAGAGTATATTGCTTGCATGTGTGTACCTGTGTTGTGCAATGCCCACAGAGGTCAGAAGAGGGCATCAGATTCGCTGGAACTGGAGTTACAGATGGTTGTTAGCTGTCATGTGGGTGCTAGGAATTAAACCTGGTCCTCTGTAAGACCAATCAGTGCTCTTAACCCCTAAGTCATCTCTACAGCCCCTTAAGTAACTTTTAAAAATAGTATTTAAATAAATTTTATAATTTGAATAATTTCAAAACTTTTAGGGATTAAAGCATGAATTAGCTATTCACCATGTCTCTGAACTTTTTGTAGCCAGGAGGCATCATTGGGCTGTCACTTCCTCCTTTTTGGGTTAGACTGGTGGTGATAGGAGGTAGGAAAGGAGAATGAAATAAGGAAATGGTTTTCCTGTTTTTTCACAAATGGAAATTGTTACTTTAAGAACAATTGTTAGAAACCAGGTTTATTCTGGCCTCTTCCCCCACTGCTGGGGCTTAGACCTGCTGCTTTGCATATGCTAGAGAAGGGCTCTACAACTGAGCCACGTTCCCAGCCCACATTGATTCTTACAAGTCCTTGAATTTAGAGTTGGAAATGATAGTTCTGTAGCTGCCCTGGTTATATCTACTTCCACTCTGTCTTCATCTTGTCTTTCTGGTTCTTCTACAAAAGGTCGTTCTAAAGAACTGTGTTCTTAAGAGGAAGGAAGGATTTCTATTAAAAATACTGTATTTCATTTTATTTTATTTTAGATTAGACGGGAAGGTGTTCGTCTTTTCTTGTTATGGTTGCAAGCTCTTCAGAATAACTGCGGCAAAGAACAGCTCTGCATGTTTTCATGCTTAATCCCTGGATTTTCAGCACCACAATCTGAATATGGACCTCGAACTCTAGATAATCTTATTAATCCTCCACTCAACCTTCAAGAAAGTAAGATTCGTGAGATATTATCAGTATGTGTGTGTTTTCTGTAGTTTTTAAAAAATGTGTTTACCAAACTGGGCGTGGTGGTGCATGCCTTTAATCCCAGCATTCCTAGAGGCAGGCAGATCTCTTGAGTTCAGTTGAGGCCATCCTGGTCTACATAGTAAGCCAGGGCTACAGGGAGACCCTGTCTCAAAAAGACCAAAAAAAAAGTGTTTACCCATAAACATATGGAGAGCTGGCTCAGTGCTTAAGAGCACTGGCTGCTCTTGCAGAGGACCTGGGTTCAATTCCCAGCACTCACATGGCAGCTAACAACTGTCCATAACTAATTCCAGGGGATCTGACACCCTCTTTCGGCTTCCCCAAGCATTGTATGACACAAGTGCACTTACATACATTTAGGCAATACACTCATAAAATATTTAAAATACGTGTTTATTTATGTATTTTTGTGTGTGCGAGCATGTGTGTGTGGTATATGTGCCCATGCATGGTTGTGCTTGCCCATGTGGGTGCACATGGACTGACCAGAGGTTGACATTGTGGTGTCTTCTGCAGTTACATTTCCATCTTTTTTTTCTTGTGGGGACAGAGTCTCTTATTAAATTTGAAATTTACTATTTCAGCTGGACTAGCGAGCCAGCTGCTGTCCCCAGTCCTCCTGCTCCTGCCATTTCTTCCTCGAGTTGTGCTGCTTAAAGCAGTCACCTGACTTTTTTACATGGGTGCGGGGAATCTGGACTCAGGTTCTCATCTTGTGCAGATACCACTTTACCCACTGAACCGTCTCTGTAGCACTCTGTATAGTTTCTTAATTTTTTAGAATATTAAAATGTCTGCATACTTAACAAATGGATAATCTGAGACAGTAGGTTTTTAGTATTACTTTGGTTTAATCCCTGAGGCCTACAGATTAAGACAGTTGTTGAAACATCATTTGTTACCTGGTTTCTAAGAAGAAGCACATCTCATGTCACAGGCCAGGATAGAAAAGGGTTTTTTTTTTTTTTTTTTTTTTTTTTTTTTTTTTTTGTTGAAAAAATTTTTTTTTTTTTTTTAATTTTCTTTTTGAGAGAGAGAGAGAAAGGAGAGAGGGTGGGAGGGAGAGAGAGAGGAGAGAAGAGGAGAGAGAGAGAAGAGAGGAGAGAGAGAGGAAAGAGAGAGGGAGAGAGTGAGGGAGGGAGTGAGGGAGGGAGAGAGAGAGAGAGAGAGAGAGAGAGAGAGAGAGAACCAGACAGGGAGAGATCAGCATCAGTCAGAAGTCACAGGGAATAGAAGTGCATAAATAAATGTGGGCAAGAGCTTTACTGTGGTTCCATGAGAAGGAGCAGACAAGTCAGGGAAAACAAGTTAAAAATTAGCTAGTATGGATAATTTCAGAAGGTTCTGGTACACAAAGATTGTGCCTAATTGTCTAGTACTTAGTCCTTGTGTGATTAGGACAGGAAGATAGTGGCTTGAAGTCTTAGACTAGAGGACTCTGTGGGATGTAGACTCTAGATAAATTGGTTTGCATATGAAAGCCTCTATTAGCCTTCACTACTTCTAGAAATTGCCAGCCCTACTAAGGACATTCTCTCCAGTTAGCAAAGTTCCAGATGTTGGAGAATCTGAAACACATGGCTAATACAGATACTTGATATCATATAGTGTATTTTTATATGTGGGTTTTTTTTTGTTTTTTTTTTTTGAGACAAAATCTCATAAAGCTGAAGCTAACCTTGGATTTGCTATGTGGTCAAGGATGAACTTGAATGAATGACCCTCCTGCTTCTGCCTCCCAACTGCTAGGAGGTGATGACTGTTACTCCTGGCTTTAAAATATCTTGTGTTTATGTTTCTTATGCATCATTTTATATCCTGGAATTAGTTTAGAGGTACATGGGAGTAGACGTCTGTTTTACTTTGTGTAGTAGATGACTATAAAAATACTACATATATAGGGGGCTGGAGAGATGGCTCAGAGGTTAAGAGCACTGACTGCTCTTGCAGAGGACCCGGGTTCGATTCCCAGCACCCACATGACTGGTACAAACCATCCTTAACTCAAATTTCAGGGGAATCTGAAGCCCTCTTCTGACCTCCGTGGCATTGCATGACACGAGTGCACTCATATACATGCAGGCAATACACATAAAATAAAATACTAAAAAAAAAAAAACCCTACATATAAATTGTTGTAATAAATCCCCAGTAGTATTTTCATTTGGAATTTTAATTTGTAATTTTAGAAATGTTATTTAACTTTTGCTTTTTTTAATTAGTGAATCCTTGTCCTTTTTTTACTTTAAGATTTTCACTATTACTTTTCTTTATTTCTTTAGTTTTCTTCTCCTTGTATTACTTCCGCTTAAATAACAAAGTAGTTTTTCTTTTTGTTTATTTTATTTTATTTTATTTTTTATTTTTTTTTTCTTTTTTTGGTCTTTTTGAGACAGGGTCTCCCTATAGCCTCTGCTGGCCTCGAACTTGGTATGTAGACCATGGTGGCCTTGAACTCACAGAGATCTACCACAACCGCTCTGTTTATATGTTTATATAAAACTGTCTATATATTCTTTCACTAGCAAGCAATTATTGTATAGATTCTGTTAGTTGACTAAGGCTGCAGTACCAAAATACCACAGACTGAGTGAGTGGTTTCAAGGGTAGACACATACTGTCTAGATACCTCTAGTTCACAATCAGGTGCTGACAGGTCCAGTTTCTGGTGAGGCCTCTTCTCAGCTTGCAGACTGCACCTTCCCATTGCATGCTCACATGACCTTTTCCTTTGTGTCTTGCATGCATGTGCACAGAGTGAGCCCTCTGATGTCTCCTTTTTTATATCTAGGCTTATCCAATTCAGGCAGAACCCTAATAACCTCATGGTAACCATACATTCAGTCTTTGTGTTCTGTTGGATGTTTCATCTTACTGTAATATTTCTAAAAATTATACTCTTTGGAGTAAAGCAAATGATATCTGTAGCATAAAGTGTATAAATGAAACAACTCAAGTAGATTTCTTAAGTCTGCCTGTTTGCACACAGTCATTCTAAAGTATCTAACCAATGTTTCATGAGCACTCTTTCCTTTGAATCACTGTCATCCTATCCCTGTGTGCTTTCTTTTGTAACAGTTCTTTAAATTATTTTATTTATTATTTTTATTTTATGTGTATGAGTGTATCACCTCATGTATGTGAGTGCACCCGTGTTGTGCAGTGCCCAGAGATCAGAAGAGGGCTTCGGATTCCCCTGGAACTGGAGTTAAGGACAGTTTGTAGCCACCATGTGGGTGCTGGGACTGGAACCTGGGTCCTCTGCAAGAGCAGTCTGTGCTCTTAACTGCTGAGCCATCTCTCCAGCCCCTCATTTGTAACAATTTTTATGGCTGACCTTTTAAAATTAGCTTCACGTGCATTTAAAAAATATTCATTTAATCGTTTTGCCTACATTGTATGTAAGTGCACCATGTGCAAGCAGTGCCCATGCAGGCCAGAAGGGGGTATTGGATCCCCTGGAACTGGAGTTACATAGTGTTAGCCATCATGTGGGAGATGGGAACTGAACCCTTGTCCTCTGTGAGAGCAGAAAGTGCTTTTAACTGCTGAGCCAGCTCCTCACATGCATTTTTCATCAACTCTTTTACCTTCAGTTTTTGAGAATAGAAGTTTTATTCTTCAGTTTACAAAGAAAAGTTGTGCGTGTGTGTGTGTGTGTGTGTGTGTGTGTGTGTGTTGTACCACATGCATACAGATACCTGCAGAGGTCAGAAGAATATGTTGCAACCTGGGTCCTCTGTAAGAACAGTATAGTTTCTTAACTGTTGAGTCATCGCTCCAGCCCCAAGAACAGAAGTTTTGCTTTTTATTCTGCAGGGCATAGAAAATATGGACTATTTATATATCTTTAAGAAGTTCACGAGTCTTAGTGGGAGCTTTATAGCTTCACACAAAAAGGCACCAGTAATATAATATGAGGAAAGAGTGGTCAAAAAAACATCCAGAGTACAGGTGATAGAGATGGTGCTTTTATTTTTTTTATTTATTCATGTGTGAATGTGAATGTATTGTCGGCATGTGTGTAAAGTGTACCATGTCATGCAGTACCCACGGAGGTCAGAAGAGGGTGTCGGATCTCCTGGAATTAGAGTTATGGATGGTTCTTGGCCGCCATGTGGGTGCTGGGAATAGAACCTGGGTGCTCTGTAAGAGCAGCCAGTGCTCTTAACCACTGAGCCATTTCTCCAACCCCCAAGATTACACTTTTAAAGAATAAGCTTTTTAGGTTAAGTGTTAGAAATAACATGCAGTGTATTATTTTAGAATTGAGATTATGCCTCTGTTGTGGGCTTACTTGGGTAATATTCATTTGAGGCAAGTTTTAAGACCTGCCTGTGTTGAACTAGTTACTGAGTGTACTGCTTAGGAAATATCTGAGAGAATTTAGTTGATTTTTTTTTTGCATTAATATTTGTTACAATGAGTTTTTTATTATCTAAAAGTTAAAAAGTGTAAATTCCTCATAAATGTAGCCA
Organism: Nannospalax galili; assembly: GCF_000622305.1. Classification (NCBI taxonomy): domain Eukaryota; kingdom Metazoa; phylum Chordata; class Mammalia; order Rodentia; family Spalacidae; genus Nannospalax; species Nannospalax galili. The sequence continues at coordinate 518,110 of NW_008338116.1, forward strand.
GAATGTTAATTTAATGATAAGCACATTATTGTTAGTGCTTCTCATCATATTGTTTTATTTCATAATGGACACTCCTGGTGTGAATCTACAATCACCAGGAGTTCTTTAGTGAGATCTGTGTCGCCTTAATCACTGCATGTCTGTTCATCCCTATGCCGTTTCCTTACAATCAAGGAGTCACAGAACAGGCACTTTTTAAGTTTATGATGGTTACAGGCTGTCAGGGTAGGTCACTGTAACCTTAAATTTATTCAACACTCAATCATTAGAAATTTTTAAAACAGTTTTCATTGCATACATGTTTTGCTAAATTTCATTTAGTTGTATTTTTGTATTATTTGTCTTATGATTATACTATTCTTTTTTTCTTTGCATAGCCCAAGTAACTATAGAGGAAATCACACCTCTTGTTCCCCCACAATCAGGAGATAAAGGACAAGAAGATCTCACAAGTTATTTTCTTGAAGCACTTTTAAAATATATAGTAATTCAGGTATGTGTTATCTTTTCACTGTATATGTACATGGCTTTTTCTTTGTATACTGGCATGCATGAGCACACAGAGTCCTCTGATATTTCTTCTTATGAAAAGATACTCTTCCTTAACTATCTGATGTGGGTAATTTTCCCTTCTTTTGCCATTATTTTGTTATAGTAGATATTTGCTTATTTTCTTAAAGGAAGAGTAACAGATTTCTACTTTTAAAAATGTATGCTACACCGCTGGACATGGTGGTGCACGCCTTTAATCCCAGCACTTGGGAGGCAGAGGCAGGCGGATCTCTGTGAGTTCAAGGCCAGCCTGGTCTGCATAGTGAGTTCCAGGACAGCTGGGCCTACAGCAAGACCCTGTCTCAAAAAGACCAAAAAAAAAAAAAAAGTATGCTAAGCCAGACGTGATGGCACATGCCTTTAATCCCAGTCAGAGGCAGGTGGATCTCTGTGAATTCAAGGCCAGTCTGGGCTTACATAGTGAGTTCTAGGTTAGCTGGGGCTACTGAGAGACCCTGTCTCAAAAAGACCAAAAAAAAAAAAAAGAAAGAAAAAAATGTATGCTACTATCCTTTCCTCAAATAAAAGTTACTAGAATGATTATGAAACTCTCAGGGAGCTGAAGAGAAAAAATATTATGAAGTAGATTCTTACATGTTTGTGTCATGTGTACTTATCATGTGTGTGCAGGTGTGCATGCATACTTTGTGTTCAGAGATCAGAGGTTATCTTCAGGTGTCTTCAATCTTATTTTTTGAGACAGGGTCTCCCACTGAACCTGGAGCTCATCATCAGTTGAGCTAATGTGGCTGGCCACTGAGCTTAAGGGATCTGCTTCTCTCTGTCCCACCTGAATGCACCCGCAGTCCATGGCTTTTTACTTGGGTGCCTTAGATCCAAACTCAGGTCTTCATGCTTGCACAGCAGGTTCTTTACCAACTGAGCCATCTTCCCAACCCTGTAAAGTAGGCTCTTGTACTTAAACCTTATATGAGCCAGTTGGACTTATTTTTTAATCCTCTAATTTATAGCAGCTCTGGTACTTTAAATGAAAAACTATAAACTGATTTAGGATCATTCTCTCAAGATGTAACAATTAGAGAAGGAATTGGGGAAAAGTGATTTACATTTAAACCTATTCATAACTTTTGAAATTTGAGGAACATGTACTTGGTAAAGAAAACTATTCATCTCTTGATATCAAATGTGCATGTCCTTTTAGCACATACATATTCTTTTTTTTTTTTTTTTTTTTTTTTTTTTTTTTTAAACAGGGTCTCCCTGTAGTCCCAGCTGACCTGAACTCACTATGTAGACCAGTCTGGCCTTGAACTCACAACGATCCGCCTGCCTCTGCCTCCCGAGTGCTGGGATTAAAGGAGTGCGCCACCACACCCGGCACATATTCTTTTTATAATTATTCAAAGTATAAAACATTCTTTATACTTCCAGAACAAACAATGTTATTTTGGATCCTGAGCCAGATTACTAGGCTTTGAATGCTGATTCCACATCTTAGTAATAGTGCAACCTTTGTCATGTTACTGAACAATTCTACACTTTCCTCGTTTGTAAAAGAATAGCCATTCTATTTGAGGTTTAGTGCAAAGTGCTAAGAGTAAAAAGAGGTAGAATGCAGTAAGTATCCTGTGATGGGTACTTGTAACTGTCATTATTTAAAACTTTTATGCTTCATATAAAGTTTTAAAACTGCCTTACTGGTTAATAGAGATTTAATTTGCTATACAGTAAATTTTGACATTTGATAAATCTTTCCCTCCCTCCCTCCCTCCCTTGTTTTCTCCCTTCTTCCCTCCCTTGTTTCCTTTTTGTTTTGGAACTACCTATATAGCCCAGCCCAGGCTGGCCTCAAATCATAATCCCCCTGCCTCAGCCTCTGGAGTGCTGAGATTGCAGGTGTGGGCCACAGGGCCCAGTCGCAACATAATGAATTTTGTTAAATTAAAAAAAAATCACACATTCCAGATAAGGAACACTAACAGCCTCAGAAATTTCCTTGAATCTCTTTATAATCTATCGTTTTGCAGTACTGTCCCTCATACAACCATTGATAAGATTTTTATTGTATTTCATATAAATGGATCATATAATTTGTATTCATTTTTATTCTGGCATCTTTTTCAGCATAATTATTTAGGAATCATCCATAGTCTTGTGTGGATCAATAATTTGCTTCTTGAAGAAATAATTTAAACTTATTTTTTTTATTTTAATTTTGTTTTTGTCTTTGAGACAGGGTCTCCCTGTAGCCCCAGCTGACCTGGAACTTGCTGTGTAGATCAGGCTTGTGTTGAACTCACAGAGATCCACCTGGCTCTGCTTCCCAAGTGCTGGGCTTAAAGGTGTACACCACTGGGCCTGGCAAATTTATTTTTTAAAAATAATTTGTTATTTTTATTTTGTGTGTATGAGTGTATTGCCTGCACGTATGTAAGTGCACCCATGTCACGAAATGCCCATGGAGGTCAGAAGTGGATGTTAGGGACAGCTATTAACCACCATGTGGGTGCTGGGAACTGAACCCAGGTCCTCTGTAAGAGCAGCCAGTGCTCTTAACCACTGAGCCATCTCTCCAGCCCCTCAATTTATATTTTTGAATAATTTCACACATGTATACAATGTGTTTTGGTCATAACTACCCCTTCCTACTCCGTCCAACTCCCCCTGGAACTTTCTACCTATCTTCTTCCCAACTTCATATCCTATTATTACTATTATTATTAGTAACCTCCTGAGTCTAGTCAGTATTGACCATATATGCATAGGTATTGGGTCATTATTGTTATTATTATTATTATTAATCTCCTGAGTCTAGTCAGTATTGACCATATATGCATAGGTATTGGGTTGTTATTATTATTATTAGAACCTATCTGTAGACATAGTTGTAAAGAAAAGTGATGCCTGAGTCTAGTCAATATTGACCATATATGCATAGGTATTGGGTCATCTTCTAGGGCATGGGAACCTATCTGTAGACATAGTTGTAAAGAAAAGTGACCCACCCTCCTTCAGCAGCCATCAGTTACCACTAACTCCTTTGCTAGGGATGGGGCCTTGGGAGCCATTCTCCTGTCAATGCTTTAATTTCGACTGTCTTGATTTTGTGTGGATCTTTTGCGGGTGACCACAGCTGCTGGGAGTTGATGTGTTATACCCAGAAGATAGCATTTCATAGCCCCCTTCCCCTATGCTCTGGCTTTTACATTCTTTTTAGTTCCTTATCCTAAGTGTTTCCTGAGCCCTGGATGTGGTTATAGATGATCCATCTATGGTTAACACTCAATAGTCCCTTATTCTCAGTTCTTTGACCAGTTTTGAATCTCTGCATTAATCACTACTCACTGTAAAAAAGAAGCTTTTCTATTTGAGAGCAGCACAGATCTATGGGTATAAATGTACATATTAAGAAGGCAGTTTTGACAACATGATCATTTAGTGAAACACTACCAGTGGTTCCTCCTCTAGGACCTGTGGTCTCCCCAGTCATGGGCTTTTGATCAGGTTTGCAGTACCAGACATGAAATGGCTCTTGAGGAGCAGGCCTCAAATCCATTTCAGAAAATGGTTGGTTATCCCCCAAACGATCATGCTCCTATTTCACCAGTGGCACAACTGGCCTGTCAGGGCAGTATTGTAGTATGTAGGCTCCAGTGCTGGGTAAAACATCAATATGTCCTTTTCTGCCTCAGCAGCCTGCATAACACCTTCTAGCACTATGTAAATTAGCCAACAGGGAGAGAGTTTCCTGGTTAGTTTGAAACTGGTTTTTTATGCCCTATATCCAAAGTGCATGTCAGTAATAGGGTCTTACCATTTCCTTTTTACTCTTGAGTAGATTCTGTTGTGTGCCATAATTATCTTATAATCTGGTTCATGATCATTCAGGTTGTCTTCAGGTTTTCACTCATCGAAATAAAACTACTGCAGATATCAGTAAAGAAATCTTCATATTGGAAATAAGCATTCTCCCTTGAGTAAATGTCTAGGAGTAGAATTTCTGGATGATACAGTAGATACTAACTTTGTAAGAAACTGTCACACTGTTTTTCAAATGATTGTACCTTTTTATGTTTCACCAGTAATGTGTGAGACTTATAGTTGTTTCCTATCCTTACTAACAGTATTGTTCACTCTAAATTGTAGTCATTCTTATGAGTGTATATTGGTATCATATTTGTGAAATTTCATTTCCTAACTGCTGATAGTGGCCCAAGTATGTTATGTACCTGCCGTCTTCTTGGGTGAAGTGTCTATTCATTTCTTTGACACATTTTTAAATTAAGCCATCTGTCATATTAAGTGTAAGTAGTTTTAAAAAAATATTTTATTATTTTTATTTTGTGTCTATGAGTGTATTGCCTACATGTATGTGAGTGCACCTGTGTCGTGCAGTGCCGTGGAGGTCAGAAGAGGGCTTCAGATTCCCCTGAAACTGGAATTAAGAATGGTTTGTAGCAGCCATGTGGGTGCTGGGAATTGAACCCGGGTCCTCTGCAAGAGCAATCAGTGCTCTTAACCGCTGAGCCATCTCTCCAGCCCTAGTAGTAAGGTTTTAAATACATAATTTAGATAGAATTCCTTAGATACATTTTATAAAATTTTCTCAGTCTTCATTTTCATAGCATACTTTTTTGTTGTTGATTGATCTGATTTTGCTGTTTTGAGACAGGATCTCACACTACAACTGAGGCCTATCTGCCTTCCAAGTGCTAGTGTAAGCATGCAGCACCACATCAAGTGTCACAGCAGGTTTTTTCTTTTGTTTTTTTCCTAAAAGACAGGGTCTCCTGTATCCAGCCTGGCTTTGAACTGCCTGTGTAGCTATTTATGATCTCGAATTCCTCATTCTCTTGCTTTTGCCTTCTAAGTGTTGGAATTACAGGTATATACTTCTGTGCCTAAGCCTGGAACTCAGAGCTGCCTGCCTGTGCATGTGCCACCATGCCTGGCCCTGAAAACTCTTTTTAAAAAATTAATTATTATTAGTGCACGCGTGTGTGTGTGTGTGTGTGTGTGTGTGTGTGTGTGAGGTTAGGAGCACAGCAAACATGTGAAAGTAAAGGACAACTTGCAGGAGTCAGTTTTCTCCTTCCATTATGTGGGTTACAGGGATTGAACTCAGATGGTCAGGCTTGGCACAAGCAAGCATAGATACTTGCATGCCATGACATATGTGGAGGTCAGAGGACAATTTTTGGAGGTTCATATTCTCCTTTCACTGTGGGTTCTGGGCATTGAACTTGGGTCACCAGGCTTGTGTTGCAAGTGCTTTTGCCTGCTGAGCCATTTTGCTGGGTGTCTTTATCTTCTTTTGAAGAAGAAATGCTTTTTAACTTTGATAAAGTCCAGTGGATCAATTTTTTTCTTTCATGACTCCAACCTTTGATGTTGCTTCTAAGAAAAAAATTTTTTTCTAATCCAATGTCACAAAGGTATTCTCGCTCTTTCTTTTTTTTTTTTTGAGACAGGGTTTTCCTGTTGTCCCAGCAGGCCTGGAATTCTCTGTATAGACCAGTCTGGTCCAACTCACAGAGCTCCACCTGCCTCTACTTCCAGAGTGCTGGGATTAAAGGCACGAGCCACCACACCTGGCAATATTCTATTTTTTTAAATAAATTTTATGATTTCTTTTGAGGTTTGTGGTTTTTTTTTTAATTGAATTTCGATGTATCTGCAATGTTGATCTTGAACCTTTGATTAAGGTTGTATATATATCTGGTTTTTCAGTGTAGTAATACTCTTTTTTTCTTTATAGTTAAGAAGTATTTTTGGAAATACTTTGTAACTGTGTAACTTCATCAAAATTTTACTCATACATTTTAGTATCCATTGAAGATTTTGGCTGAATTCTTTCTCTGATACCTGCCAACTAATAATCGTTTGAAGACAGCTTTATTGTGATGTCATGTACATGGAGTCTAGCTCCATTCCAAGGAATGTACACCTCAGTGAATTTAAAAAAATATTTTTAAAGAATTAGGAAACATTTAAAGTATAATCACAGTTGTCACTACAAATATTTTTGGAATATTTTAGTCTCCCCTAATAGGAAACCTAAAATCCATAAAAAGTCAGCCCTAGCTAGGTATGGTGACACACACCTTTCATCCCAGCACTTGGGAGGTGTATCTCTGTGAGATCAAGGCCACCCTGGGCTACATAGTGAGTGCCAAGACAGCTGTGGCTACAGGAGACCCTGTCTCAAAAAAAACAACAAAAAACTAAAAAGCAAAATGAATAACAGAAAAGTCAGTCTTCATATCCCCACATCCCTGTCTCCTGCTCTAGGCAAACACTAATCTACTTTCTGTCTTTATTCTGACATTTTATATGAGTAAACATACAGTGAAGTGAAAATGGACTCATACATTACTTTCTTTTTTTTTTTTTTTTTTTTTTTTTTTTTTTTTTTTTAAACAGGGTCTCCCTATAGCCCCAGCTGTCCTGGAACTCACTATGTAGACCAGGCTGGCCTTGAACTCACAGAGATCCGCCTGCCTCTGCCTCCTGAGTGCTGGGACTACAGGCATGTACCCCCACGCCCGGTACATTACTTTCTTTTTGACTGGCTTCTTTTACATAGCAAATGTTAGGAAATTCATTCATGTTTTAGCATGATCAGTACTTTTATTACTTGATAATGCTCCATTGTACATATATGCCCCATATGTATCCCTTTATCAGTGGGATATTTGAATTTCTCCTCATTTTAGCCAGTGTTAAAACATAATCCCATCATTGCATCTATATTCATCTAGGCTAGGTACTATCTGCAAGAGTTTTCTTCCCTCCCCATTTATTTATTCATGTAATTAATTGTCTCAACACCAGCTCATGGTTTCCTGTGACGCCTTCTGTTACTCTTTGTTATCGTTACATGTTTTGATGTTCGTCTTGTCCTAGATTGGTCAGTGGAAGCTTCCTTAAGATGATTTCTATGCATTTTGAATTGTCTCCAATTCTTTAAAAATGATATATTTTTATATATTTCATATATATAATTGTATATCAACATATGTAGTTTATATAATTCTTTAAAAATTTAAATAAATGCCGAGCATGGTGGTGCACACCTTTAATCCCAGCACTTGGGAGGCAGAGGCAGGTGGATCTTTGTGAGTTCAAGGCCAGCCTGGTCTACATAGTGAGTTCCAGGACAGCTGGGGCTACAGGGAAACCCTGTCTCAAAAAGACCCCCCCAAAAAAATTTTTTTTAATTACATTTTTTTTTAGTCTGTGGGCTGGGAGTAAGGTATGCATGTGCCATGGTATGCATATGGACATTAGAGGACAGCTTGTGGGAGTTGGTACTTCATTTCTTTTCTTCCAACATATGAGTCTCATGGAATCGAACTCAGGCCTTTAGACTTGGTGACAAGTATCTTTTACTGAGCCATCTAATCAGCCCCCAATGTAGTTCTTTACTGCCCGGCAGAGCAAAATGTTTCCATCTTACCTTGAACCTTCTTTGCTCTACTCTAGAGAATTGTATTTAGAATCCAAGACCCAATCACTTGGGATGCTCATTACTGTCAATACTGGACATCGCTATCCCTTGATCCTCTTATTAATTAAAGTTAAAGAATAAATACATACACACATATCATCTCTCTTCCTCCATCCTCCATGACAAATTTACTTCACAGTCTCAATGTATTATTTAGTCAGCCTTCTTGAAGGTAATTATATTTCCCCAAATCACCATTTCCAAGCTCTGCAGATGCTCTCCTTAACTTGATTGGGTTCTGTTATCTCACTCTAGGCCTTTGCAAGCCCCCATCTTAGATATCTTTCTCGTCTTACTGTAACTCATAATAGTATAATTATACTTCTCTGCGTCCCCCTGTCCCTCCTCCTCCCACTTCATGGACATTCTCATATATCTCAAGCTCAGAGTTTCCATTGAACTGCTGCCTTTCCTGAATACCCTGCTTCCTCTGCTTGTACTTTGATGATCTACACTTGACCACTATGTGTGCACACTCATATCCCTGGCCACATGTGCCTATGTGTTTAACCAGAATTATTCAGGAAGGGATAGAGAGGAAAGAACACTAATACCTCTGTCATTAATTCAGCCAAATGAGTAATTTTTCACAGTTTTGCAGTACAGTTTAGTTCTAAAATTTTTGAAATGTATGTAACATGTTTGTGTATTAGACCACATGATTAGAAGAAGCATTTCACTAAAGAATGAAATACAATCAAAGCACACTGTATAGGCATGTATGGAAATTACATAATGAAGCCCTATTGTACAATTAATGTGTTAATAAAAATAAAGAATGGACTTTATATACTATCATCTTCACAATATAGTAGTTCAGTATATCATAATCTTTTACAAATTTGCTTATAAGAGCTAATAATTGGGGCTGGAGAGTTGGCTCAGCGGTTAAGAACACTGGTTGTTCTTGCAGAAGACCTGGGTTTGAATCCCAGCACCCACATGACAGCTAACAACTGTGTGTAACTCCAGTTCCAGGGGATCCTACAGCCTCTTCTGACCTCTGTGGCCATTGCACAACACAGGTGCACTTACCTACATGCAGGCAATACACGCATACACATAAAATAAAAATAATAAATTTTTTTAAAAACGAGCTAATAATTGTATTTAAGAAAGTCTGTCTCAGGTTCATTCTAATTTTTTTCTTTTTTTTTTTTTAGGTAAAAAGTTTAGAATGGAAGAACAAAGAAAACCAAGAACGAGGATTTTCATTTTTGTTTTCACATTTTAAGAAATATTACTTGCCTTATATTTTCCCAAACATCTGCAAGGAGAACAGCTTATATCATCCTGTACTTGGTAGGTAAAATTTAGAATTTTATAAAAGATCGTATATAAGAATAAAAGATCTCTCATTGTAAAGTTGGCCTTTGTTACCACACTTACTATTTGCTTCATTTGTACACATGATAGATTCATACTGAAAGTGGATTTATAGTAACAGGAAATTTTCATTGAGAATGAGGAAGATTTATTTAAAACTTGCTCTCTCGAGTTCATCTATTAGAAGAGTTAGCCCAATAAATTAAACTGAGTTCTGATGCTTCTATGACCCTTAGAATCTATGTGTGCTTTTTTCTTTTTGAGAAAAGGCTTTGTAAGATGTCTAGCTTGGCCTGGAATTTGGTACATAGCCCAAGTTAGCCTCAAATTTGTAATCTTCCTGCCTTAGCCTCCTGAGTGCTGGATTACAGGCGTGAAACACCACACCTGACTTTAGACTATATATTGTGACTATTTTTTCTAGGGCTTCTCACAGGTTCAGTCAAGGATTAATCATACTGCGTAAATAGTTCCATTGTATCAATTTTTTTGGGGGGGGGTATTTTTCAGACAGGGTCTCCCTGTAGTCCCAGCTGGCCTGGAACTCACTATATAGACCAAGCTAGCCTCAAACTTACAGAGACCTGCCAGCCTCTACCTTCCAAGTGCTCGGATTAAAGGTGTGTACCACCATGCCCGGCCTATTGTATCTTTTTATCATTTCTTACCCAATTTTTAGTGGCTTCACCAAATTATCTGTTGAGGCCTTGATTGTTAGAGCCTTGTGGACAAATCCGGATTAGAGGCAGACATGTGCCAAATACCAAAGGCAAGTGATAAATTTGTTTATAGAAATGTCTGTTTTGCAGAAAGCTATTCCTTATGACAAGTTTAGGCAGCTAGCAGACTCACAAAGCTTCATGCTATGCATGACTTCAAAATGTATGTATGCTGTTAGGTAAAGTGAGCTCTCACTAATTTTATGTAGTTTGGAAAGTTTTTTGTAATTTCACAGGATTCACTGAAATTTTTCCTTTGTTTTAGGTAAAAGTTTTTCTTTAATTGAAAAAATTTATTTATTTATTTATTTATTTATTTATTTATTTAGAGACAGGGTCTCAGCCTATAGCCACAGTTGGCTTGGAACTAATTATGTAGACCACTCTGGTCTCAAACTCACAGAGATCCATCTGCCTCTGCTTCCTGAGTACTAAAGATTTATTTTATTTTTAAAATCATGTGTTTGTGCGTGTATGTATGTGGGTATATGCATATGAATACAGGCCAGAGGATGGGATCATATCCTTTGGAGCTAGAGGTTGTTGTGAGTCACTCAATGTGGGTGCCAGGAAATGAACATGGGTCCTCTGGAAGAGCAGTGTGTACTCTGAGCCATCCCTCCACCATGCTGCTCCCTCCCTCCCCCTTTTATAAGCGCAGGCTGGCATCAAAATTACCACATGGCCCAGCTCAAATCCTCTTGCCTCAGCCTCACAAGAGCTGAGATTACAGGTATAGGCCATTGTGGCATCTCCTTGAACATTTTGATGCTACTTTGTGAAAAGACATGTTTCTGTGTATTAGCCTAATACGTGGCTTATTCTTCTAGTTCCATGCTGACATTTAACAAATTTGTAAAACATTTATGAACACTTTTTTTAAACTTTTAAAAAAATTTTTATTTTTATTTTATGTGTATGCATGTATTGCCTGCATGTAGGTAAGTGCACCTGTGTCATGCAATGCCACGGAGGTCAGTAGATGACATCAGATCCCCTGGGACTGGAGTTACGGACAGTTGTTAGCTGCCATGTTGGTGCTGGGATTTGAACCTGGGTCTTCTGCAAGAACGCAGTGTTCTTAACTGCTGAGCCATCTCTCCATCCCCTTATGAACACTTCTAAAACCAGTGTAGCATCAAAATATTTCCTCAGAAGTTTAAAAATAGCAGACTAGAGAGATGGCTCAGCAGTTAAGAGCTCTTGCTGCTCTTGCAGAGGCCCTAGGTTCGGTCCCAGTATCCATATGGTGGCTCAGAATGGGCTATAACTTTAATTCCAGGGAACGCGACCTTGGCAGGTCTTCTGGCCTTGGCAAACACCAGGCATGTATGTGGTACACATACATATGTGAAAGCAAACATTCACACACACGAAAAAAAGTTTAAGATTCTAGATTTATCTTAGAATAAATGCTTTTGTATTTCATGTTTTGTTTTCCATTCATGTTACATGTTACATAGATATCCCCCAGATGAGACCAAAGCCACATTATGTGATGATAAAGAAGGATGCTGAAACCAATGAAGCAATCTATTGTACAAAGGAGCCTTTCATTAAAGCTCGGGTTATTGTCATTCGTTGGCTGGTTTCTTTCTGGCTGGAGCCAAAACCACATACAGTACCTAATATTCCAGGGATGGAAGGTGAAGTCTTGCCAAAGAATATTCAGGTAATACACAAATAAAGAAACATTATTAAAGTTAGAAAAAGGTTCTTTAGATTTGGCTTACTGATTTCAATTACCTTAGGTATATAGAACATTTAGAATGAATAATAGTGATATTTTATTAGCATAAATATATTTTGTATTCCAAAATTTAACTGTTACTATAGAAGTAGTATTTTTCTTAGTAGAAAATAAAGCTTGAGATATACAGAAGATATTTCAGCCATGTATTTTTCTTATCTTCCAACTTAATTCAGTAGTTGAATTGCATAATGGTCTCCTTTATTCACAAAGAATATGGTCTAAAATCCCTGGGTCATAGTCTGCTATGCTTTTTCCTAGTCAGTGTGTGATAAAGTTTACTTTAGGCACAGTAAGAGATTAACAATAGTAAGTAAAACACACATACACAATTTAAAAAATGTGGCATAATAAAAATTATTTAAAACATGAATTTTTTTGTTACTGTAATTCTGTTTAATTCTTTTGGATCACATTTGACTGTACATCTAAAAGCATGAAAACAAAACCAAAGGCCAGGTGTGGTGGCACATGCCTTTAATCCCAGCACTTGGGGGGCAGAAGCAGGTGGATCTCTGTGAGTTCAAGGCCAGCCTGGAGACCCTGTTTCAAAAAGACCAAAAGAAAAAGAAAAAAAAAACCCAAAACCAAGGATGAGGGAGAACTGCTGTATGGTACTAAAATTATTCTAAATTATACGAACACATTTTTATAAGTAGAATTATAAACTCAAACAGTAGGATTATGCTAATCCTTTTTAATTTTTTTTTTGTGTGTGTGTGTGTGTGTAGAAGCCAGTGGTCAACCTCAGGCATCATCCCTCAGGAGTTGTCCACCTTGTTTTGTTTTTTTTTTGTTTTTTGTTTTTTATTTTACATGGGGTCTTTAACTCAGACCTGGGGCCCACTGATTATGCTAAACTGACAGGTCACAGAGGCCCAGGATCCTCCTGTCTTTGCCTCCTTGATGCTGGGATTATAAGCACAAATACCACACTTGGCTTTTTACATGGGTGCTGGGGCTTGAACTCAGGTTCTCATGCTTGCACAGCACTTGCTACTGAACTATCACCTCAGCCTCATCCTTTTTAATTTCTAATGTTCAGAGAATGCTAATATAAAATCCTGCCCCAAATCTCTTCATTTTTCAACAGACACTGAATCTAGAAATGCAATGGAAAAATCAAATAGCTATTCAGTGGAGGAACTAGTATTTTAAATTTGTTTTGTTTTGCTTGAGACAGGGTCTTCCTGTAGTCCCAGCTGGCCTGGAACTCACTTTGAGGACCAGGCTAGCCTATATCTCACAGAGATCCCCCTGCCTCTGCCTTTTGAGTGCAGGGATTAAAGCCATGCTCTACTGTGTCTGGCTTAAATTATTTTTAAATTAAACAGTTCATCTCCTCTTTACATTTCTTTTTCATGTTTTCTTTTACCACATTTTGTGTTTTCTTCAACTCATGTATAGTACAGTACTTTTTTTTAGTGTTATTTTCCTTTTTTCAGATTTAATTTCATTTTTGAAATTTTTAACTTTCTGTGTAGTTTATATATGAGTTTATGTGTGTGTTGTGTGAGTGTGTACATGTATGTATACAGGTACATGTATGTGCATATATGTATGAAGGCAATGTTAGATAACTTTCCCATCACTCTCATCCTTCTTTAAAAAGATTTATTATTTTATGTGTTTGAATATTTGCCTATATGTATATATGTGCACCACATGCATCCCTAGTGCCTGCAGAAGCCATAGAAAGGCATCGGAGCCCCTGGAACTGGAACTGTTAGCCTCCATGTGGGTGCTAAGAACCAAACCTGGGCCCTCTGCAAGAACAGCCAGTGCTCTTAACCTCTGAGCCATCTCTCCAGTCATCATTTTGTCTTTTTTGAGACAGAGACATTCACTGAACTGGAACTCATTGATTGAGTTAGGTTGGCTAGCCAGTGAGCCACAGGGATCTGCCTATCTCTGTTCCCCTGACACTGGAGTTAAAGATGCACTTCACCACTGTGTCTGGCTTTTAAGTGGGTGCTGGGGAGGAATTGAACTAAGATCCTCATGCTTTTATGGTATTCACTGTAGAGACTGAACTAGCCACAGGTTTTAGATTTTTAAAAAAATTTTGTGTGTGTGTGTGTGTGTGTGTGTGTGTGTGTGTCCACAGAGTCCAGGAAAAGGTGTCCGATCTTCTGGAGCTATAACTACAAGAGGTTGTGAGCTTCCCAACTTGGGTTCTGGAAATGAGACTCTGGTCCTTTGCAAGAGCAGTATTCACTCTTAAGTGCTGAACAATCTCCACCCATAGCTTTTGAATCTTTAACTGTGTGTTTTTGTATAATTCCTTATATTGTTGAAAAATAGAGTGGGGGTATAAAGTTTGTTTGGTTGATGAGAGTTCATAAAATTTGACTTTTATTCCCCTAGTGTTTTTGTTTTTTTTTCTTAATCCTGTGGTAGATAACATGGTATGAAAAAACTTTGTTCCAACTTGCCTACAAAAGATTTATTTAAAAACTCTCAAATTGAACTATTTTTTTCGTTCTAGAAAAATCATAGCCTTTCTGTTTTGGAGGCATGTTTAAGATAATTTATTTAAACTCTATTTTATGGATGACAAAACTGAACATAAAATTGAATACCTTAACAAACAGTGATGTCTATACCATGCAGAAGTGCTGTACCTCCCTACCATATAATAGTAGTCATTTACCCTGTGCAGAGGTGTTTGGTTTTCCTAGAGTTACCATCTTCAGCCTTAATTAATATTCCGTATATATAATAATGAAGTTTGTCTCAAAATTCCAAAGATTTTCTTTTAGTTTTATTTCTACATTTTATGTCATAAATCTTTGGATTCTTTCTTTCTTTCTTTCTTTCTTTCTTTCTTTCTTTCTTTCTTTCTTTCTTTCTCTTTCTTCTCCCTCTTTCCTTCCTTCCTTCCTCCCTTTTTTTTAATGGAGCTTTTTGCTGCTCTCATATCCCCCCCTTGAAGAGGTAACCCTAAAATTTTTAAGGGGTTAGATAAGATTTCTTTTCTTTTCTTTTCTTTTCTTTTCTTTTCTTTTCTTTTCTTTTCTTTTCTTTTCTTTTCTTTTCTTTTCTTTTCTTTTCTTTTCTTTTCTTTTCATCTTTTAGCTCCAGCTGGCCAGGAGCTTGCTATGAAGACCAGGCCAGCCTTGATCTCACAGAGATCTGCCCACCTCCCAAGTGCTGAAATTAAAGGCGTGCACCACCACACTTGGCAAATCTTTGGTCTTTTGGGACAGGATCTCATTGTTTAACCCTGGCTGGCCTACTATTCTCTATATAGACCAGATTAGTCTGTAACTCATAAAGATCCACCTGCCCCTTCTGAAGAGCTGGGATTAAAAGCATGTGCCACCAGTAACACAGAAGGCTACAGGTGGCTAAAGTATAGACAATAAGAGAATGCAGACTCCCTGGATAAGACTCCTATATTATATATTAAACCTTACCCCACCCACGGCTCAGGGCCCATTGGGAAAGGGGGGCCAGAAAGAGTCTAAGAGCCGGGGTGGTGCTTGGTCACAAGGAAACAGAGTCTTCCAGGCTTCTGGGAACTTGCTCATAAGAATTTACAGCATGCACAAAACCCATGCAGATTCAGTCAGGCAAAAACCCAGTATACAACTAGGGAAATGGACAGAAGGCCTCAACCTTAGTGGAGGAAATTCTGGCAGCTGATGACTGTTGGGTGAGGGAGAGTTAGTCTTCTTTAAGGTAGTGATACTAGATAGGCTGACGAGATGCCACTGGATGAACTTACACAGAGGGGTATCTGGGTATACAAATTTGACAGAACCCATGAAATCCTGTGGGCGGGCTATGAGAGAGGTGAAGATAGGGGAGGGGGTCTAAATACGATCAAGATATATGAAATGCACAAAAATTCAATAAGAAATACATATTGGGGGGGGCATGTGTCACCATGCCCAGTCCTTCTCTCATGAATCCTGCTCCTCCTTTGTTGTTTGCTTCATGAAATTTTAAAATATTATGACATTTTAAGATAAATAGCCCAGTGCTGTTTACTTGTAAGTTATTGACTTAACTCTTGAAGACCTGAGCTGCAGAAATTTATGCCTGTTTGTTGAAAGCTTTTTCACATATGTTTGATTGATAGAATTACTTGAATTTAATTACAGGAAAGTAGATAATTTATTACTACCTATTTGAGTTTCTGTGTATCACTTAGATGATATTTGCATTTCTGCTTAATCAGAATGGGTTTTAAGTGAAATTCTATATCTGGGTTTTATGTAGTACTGGAGGTGGCTTTGAGCTATGCCAATATTTGCTAAAAGTAAGATAATTAAATGATTATGATATTCTTTCCCTTTGTTTTTATTTAGAGAGCAGCTGCTAGTTTGGTATCTAGAGACGAGAACAAAAATGATAATGCTGATAAAGCAGACAGAACTGCAGAACCAGAACAGTCTCATTCCAACACAAGCACGCTCACGGAGCGAGAACCTAGCTCATCTAGTCTCTGTAGTATTGACGAAGAACATCTCACAGACATTGAAATAGTTCGCAGAGTTTTTTCCTCTAAAAGAAGCAATGTAAACTTTGTCACAGAGATATTTCGTCAGGTAAAATACCTCTCGGCATTTTTATATTATAATGAAGATTTTTGTCATTATTATAGAGAGTATTGATTTTTAACTGTTTAAAATTGATTCCTCATGAAGATGTTTTTTAAAGTTAAAGTTTTTTAAAAAAAATTTAAAAAATATTTTGTTATTTTTATCTTATGTGTATTAGTATATGGCCTGCCTGTAAGTAAGTATACCTGTGTTGTACAATGCCCACAGAGGTCAGAAGAGGGCATTGGATTGCTAGCTGCCGTGTGGGTACTGAGAATTTAACCTGGGTCTTCTGTAAGAGCAGCCAGTGCTTTTAACTGCTGAGCTATTTCTCCAGCCCCTTTTTAAATTTTTAAAAAAATTATTTATTATTTTATTTTATGTATATGAGTTACACCTGCATGTATGCAGTGCCTGAGGAAGCCAGAAGAAGGTGTTGGATCCCCTGGAATTGGAGTTATGGACGGTTGTTAGCTGCCATGTGAGTTCTGGGATTTGAACCCAGGTCTTTTGGTAGAACAGCCAGTGTTCTTAATTGCTGAGCCATCTCTCCAGCCCTATTTTAAGTTTTTTTCTTTTTAAACTAAACCCAGGGCCTTGTGCATGCCAAGCACTCTACCAGAGTTAGGCCCCCATCCCTTCTTTTCTTTTTTTCCCCCCCTTTCATAGCCCCTATATTATCAAAATAACTTTTACAAAATATTTTATTTATTTTTAAATTTTATGTGTAATTGCCTGTATGTATGTAAGTGCACCTATGTCATGCAGTGCCCATGGATGTCAGAAGAGGGTGTTGGATCCCCTGGAACTGGAGTTACAGATGGTTGTTAGCTGCCATGTGGGTGCTAGGAATTGAACCTGGGTCCTCTGCAATAGCAGCCAGTTCTTTTAACAACTGAGCTGTGTCTCCAACCCCTTTTTAAAAATTTTAAAACTTTATTATTTTTATATGTATTAGTGTTATGCCTGTGTGTGTGTGTGTGTGTGTGTGTGTGTGTGTGTGTGTAAGTGCACCCATGTCATTCAGTGCCCAAAGAAGCCAGAAGAGGGTGTTGGATCCCCTGGAACTGGAGTTATAGACAGTTAACTGCCATGTAGGTGCTGGGAACCAAACCCTGGTCCTCTGCAAAAGCAGCCAGTGCTTGCAAATGCTGAGCCATTTCTCCAGTTCCCCCCAAATAACTTTTTATTCTTTACTGTGATGGTTAGATATCAACTTGACACAGCCTAGCAGTACCTGGCAAGGGAATCTCAGTGAGGGAGTCCTTTAGATCAGGTTGGCCTGTGGGCATGTCTTGATTATAGTTTATCGATATGGAAGACCCAGCCTTCTGTAGACAGCACCATTTCATGGGTGTGAGGTTGTATACTGTGTAAGAGTGGAGAAAGTGAGCTAAGTACTAGATGCATGCATACGTTTGTTCCTGTTGCTCTTGACTGTGTTGTGATGTGGTAGCTGCTTCAAGCTCTGGCTGCTGTGACTTCTCTGCAGTTGTGGATTATAACCTGAAACTGTGAGCCAAAATAACCTTTCTCCCCTTGGTTGCTTTGTTAGGATATTTTGGCACAGAACCAGAAATAAAACTAGGACATTCACTTTAAAGATTGGATATTTTTCCTATTATTTGATATTTAAAGATTGGGTATTTCTCCTGTTATTTGATATTTAAAGATTGGATATTTCTCCTGTTATTTGATTAATTAATCGTAGGAGCCAGGCGTAGTGGCATATACCTTGGGAGGCAGAGGTGGGTAGATATATCTCTGTGAGATCAAAGCCAGCCTCTTCTGCAGAGCGAGTTCCAGGCCAGCTAGAGCTACAGGGGAAACCTTGTCTCAATCAATCAATCAATAAATAAATAAATGAATTGTAGGAAAATTATCTTCTATTCTGTGATCAGTAAAAAAGTGGTTTACAAATTTAAGTGATGTTTTCATTGCTTTTATTTTCCTTTCACAGCCTGTCTTGTCCTTTAGAGCATTCTGAAATTAAAGTTGTTTAAGACAGATATGACTTAGGAGAAAATATTTCACATGAACTGAAACTAGAAATTCCAGAGTACACATTCTCAAGCACATAGAAATCATTTTGAAAAACTAGGCATTTGCCTTATGGAAACTAGACATTTGCTGTTTATAACAGAGATGCTTAACTTTTGCAGGTCAGCATCATTGAGTTTTACTGCTGGAAGGAATCATTCAAGTCTCAGAGAAAGAGAATGATAGCTGACACTAAAATATCCTCATCTTGGTTGTCAGTAGTCTTAAAACTCATAAAATTATTCAGGTTTTCAAGTTCTTGAAGCAGTTTAGATTTGTTTTTAGGAATTTGTTTATTGCATTTCTTTTCAAATTATTGACATCAAGTAATAACATCCTCTTAAAGACCTTTTTCTCTGAAGCATTTACATGTGTTCTTCCACTTCGTTCCCATTTGTATTTATTTATCCATCGTTTATTTCGTGATATGTTTATAAATGTTTTTGTTTTTTGCTAGCATTTATTAATTATTAATAATTATAGGTTTCATTATGACATTTTCATACCTGTACGTAATGTATTTGAATCATATTCACTTGTTATACATTCTTTCCCCCTCCCACTTCTAATCCTTTTCCCCACCAAGCACTCCTCCTACTTTGATATTCTAATGAGTTTCATTAGGGTTTGCTTACAACATGGGAGAGTTTGTTTACAGGAACATGAGCATCTTATCAGTGGCTTCAGCACTGAAGAAAATATCTTTCCCTCTCTCATCAACCATTAACTGCATATAAATCCTCAGAGAGAGGTGGAGCCCCATGAGCCCCTCCCCCTTCCATGATAGGGTGTTGACTGGCCCAGTCTTGTGGAACTCATGCAGGTAATCACAGCTGCTGTGAGTTCAAGTGCAACAACCATTAAGTTAGCAGTCCACATCACTCCCTTCTTGTTCCAGCTGTTAGATTCTTTCTGCCCCATCTTCCACAGTGTTCTCTGAGTCTTGGAGGGGATGTTACAGAGTTTCATGGATGAATATTCAGTAATCATTTGTTTCTGTTCTTTAACCAGTTGAGTTTCTGCAGTCAACAATGACCACTATAAAAAGAAACTTCTCTGACCAAACCTGGCAGCAACATTAATCAACAGTGTTTTTGTGAAAAGCAGTTTGATAGACACATGCCCATTTACCAATTAACAGCAATAGCTTTCCCACTAGAGCCTGTGACCTCCCTAGCACAGACTTTTGATCAGGTTTAGGCTACTAAATGTGAGTTCCCTCTTGTGGTGTGGGCATCAAATCCAATTAGAAAGTAGTTGCTTACAATAACAGATTTGCCACTTGTATCAGTGGGCTCCTCTTGCCTGTCTGGTTGGTATTGTTGCACATGGAGTCTACAGCTAAGTAAGACAATTTTCCCCCAGTAGCCTAGATAGCTCTTTTGGCACTGAACGTAAACTTCCAGCTCAGTTTCATCTTAATTTTTCTGTGAACAAGGCATGTGGCATCTTCAGCCATGGGGTCTTAGCATCTAGTTTAGTGGGCAACCAGCAGCAGTAACAATTACTGTTTTGTTTTAGGAGCCTAAGGGTCTCCCTGGCCAGAAATTCATATGGAGGTAGCCCACTCGTGGCATTGGAATTGTCCTTTAATAATCCATGGCTTCTGGGAGTGCCTTTGTCCACCCACACATGATATCTCCATTTAAACTATTTAAATGTTTTTTCTTTAGCTTATCAAGTATCGGGTTTCCTTTTATCTTTTTCAAGCATCTTAATTTTGGTTGACCCTCCCCCTACCTTCTCCTCTGCCCATCTCCCTGCCCTCACTCCCCACTTAAACTTTTCTGTTCCCCAAAATAAAAGGCTTTTTGTGGCAGTGAATTAACTTTGTGAAATTGTTTGTGCCTCACACCTTGTAAATTAGAAATATATTAGTAGTTTATGACAAAAGAAAAGGTATTGTTATTTCTATTTTCTTTTATTCACTAGGCATTTTTGTTACCAATTTGTGAAGCAGCAGCTATGAGAAAAGTGGTAAAAGTATATCAAGAATGGATTCAGCAAGAGGAAAAGCCTTTGTTTATGCAAGAACCTGAAGAGATTGTGATCACTTCTTCAGATATACCTTGCATTGAAAATGTCACAGACCACGATATTTCAGTGGAAGAGGGAGAAAAAAGAGAAGAGGTAAAATTAGGGCATATATATATATATATATTTTTTTTTGAGACAGGGTCTCCCTGTAGCCCCAGCTGGCCTGGAACTCATTTGTAGGCCAGGCTGGCTTTGAACTCACACAGATCTGCCTGCCTCTGCCTCCAGAGTGCTGGGATTAAAGGCATGCGCCACCACGCCTGGCATGAGATTTATATATTTTAATGTAAGTTTAATAGATTATAGTTTTCCAAAAGTATTATAAAGTGTTAACACAAATATACATAAGTGGGAAGATAAAAATATCCTTCACTATAGTTTGCATTTTATGTAACAATATTTACCTAAGTAGTCAATTGCAAAGCTCTGTGATTTCACAATTCTAATGGTTTACCATTGAACTTGTATGTAGATCTTAAACTTTTTCTGCTCGTGACTTTTTTTACCCATGAAAATTTTATATGACCTTGTCTTTATGTGGTCTGGGTATAGTGGCACACTCCTTACTCCCAGCATTCAGGAGGCAGAGGCAGACAGAATGCTCTGAATTCAAGGCCAGCCTGTTCTACATAGCAAGTTGCTGTTCAGATGGGACTATGTAATGAGATCTGGTCTGATGGGCGGGGGCAGGCATCTGAATCATTCATTATAATAAATCATAATTTTATTTAAAAAATGTTTGGTATACATGTAGTTTTATCATTTGTTGAAGACAAAATCAAATTTTCACACTAATGAAATGGATATCCTTGCTTATTTTTATATAAAGAATTATGGTTTAGCTGAATAAATATTTGATAATGGAGGACTCTGCATGTTCAGCAGTTTTAAGAATTGATATTTTGATATTATAATAGTCAGTGCTGAGAGTGCCACTCTGTTTAAATGAAGTACAAATGTTAAAAGTATTTTTAAGGCCATTTCAGAAATTGTTGGAAATTCTACCCTAAAACCAAGCCAAAATTCATTTACTTTTATTTTTAAATTTTTATATGTATGAATGTATTGCCTGAATGTATGTTAGTGTACCCGCATCTTGCAAAGTGTCCCTAACTCCAGTTCCAGGAGATCTAATGCCCTGTTCTGACCTCTGCAGGTTTTAAAAGCAAGACATGAGTGCACTAAGATACATGCAGGCAATATTCATACGCATAAAATAAAAAGAATAAATCTTTAAAAAAATTTTCATGTCTTCCACATTCAGTTATGCAACTCTTATATGGAGTTGTAACCCATAGTTAAGAAGTTGGTGTGGCAGCTGGAGAGATGACTCAGTGGTTAAGAGCACTGGCTGCTCTTGCAGAAGACCCAAGTTTGATTCCCAGCACTCACATGGTGGCTAACAACCTTCCTTAACTCCAGTTCCAGGGGCTCTGATGCCCTTTTCTGACCTCCGTGGGCACTGCATGACAAGGACGCACTCACATACAAGCAATACACTCATACATATAAAATAAAAATAACAAAAGAATGGTCAAAGATCAAAGCCAGGTGCTGTCATATATTAAACAGGTACTACATCAAAATGGATATTATAGGACACACTGTATGTGTGATGGTTATCAAATTACAGTTACCTTTTCTGGAAGTCCTGGCTGCTTCTCTGTGAGTGACAGAACAAATCAGAATGTTCTGAAATCTTCCTTAGTCTTTCTGTAAAGCTAATTGCAGAATGTGAACCTTTCTGACCTAATAAAGTATACTGGTGATGATTAAAAAAAAAAAAAGACCAGAGTTTATAGAGCAGAAAGAGAGAAAAGGGACTAAAGGCAGCATTGGGTCACTGGTTCTGCTTATTTTTCGACCTAATTTTTATTGTTCAACCCTTGTCATATGTCAGGCTCTCTAGGACATAGAAACTGAGATGAAATAGGGAGTATGGAAGATACCTGGTTCTGTCTGATTTTCTTTTTGAATCAGGATAGGAATAATTGGGTAGTATTTATTACCTTCGTGATTAGTCTAACACCCCCACATGCTAGTGATTTATCAGGATAGTAATACCTGAATGAATAGAGCAATTTTACATGGATTCATTGAGGGAGGGGAGAGATTTACAGGATTTCCATAGATAGCCTAAGCGGGGCTCAAACTCCTCATGTAACAACTCTTGAATGGTCCCTTCTAAGAAGAGGAAAATTTTAATTAAGTAGCTGTATTAGTCACTTTTCTATTGCTATGATAGAAACACTGACCAAAGCAACTTATAGAAGGAAGCATTTGAGCTTACAGTTCCAGGGGTATTACAGTCCATTATGGCGGGGAGGCATGGTGGCCTGAGGTCACTGGAGCAGAAGCAGAAGCTAGGCATGACATCCTCAAGCAGGCACAGGAAGCAAGAGAGCAACTAGAGGTCCACCAAAGCTTAAGAACTCTGTAAGCCCACCCCCAGTGACCTGCTTCCTCCAGGATAGCCACACCTTCTAAGACCTCCCAAAACAGCGCCACCATGTGGGGACAAAGTTGTCCACATACTTGGAGTCTATGGGGTACTCCAAGTGTGAACGCTTAGCATGCATGAAGCCCTGGCTTCAGTCTTCAACACCCTCCACAAACCCATATATATGTTGAATTTTGAATTATAGATTTTTTTTTGAAACAGAGTCTCATATATTCCAGACTGGTTTCAATCTCAGTATATTGCCTAGGATGACCTCAGACTTCTGATCCTCCTCTCTTTATTTCCCAAGTAATGGGATTACAGGTGTGTAGTACCATGCTTAGCAAAAGTATATAACTTGAATCCTATAAATTATGAAATAATATTTATAGTAGTATTGGGTAGGTTAAAAATATCAAATTTCTATTATGATAGAAAATAACTGCCAGGCATGGTGGTGCATGCCTGTAGTCCCAGCACTTGGGAGGCAGAGGCAGGTGGATCTCTGTGAGTTCAAGGCCAGCCTGGTCTATATAGTGAGTTCCAGGCCAGCTGGGGCTACAATGAGACCCTGTCTCAAAAGTACCAAAAAAACAAAAAAAAGAAAATATACCTATCAATCTATAATTTATCTTCATGATGTTTTTAATTAGAGTTTGCTTAAGTATACTGAGCTTGCCTCTGTCATTTATACAGGAATAAACTGCAGTGAGAATGAACTACAAATAGAATTATAAACAAACAGTGGAAGAAAACAGTGAATGGAGGGCGGGAGGGTGACTTGATGGTATAGGTATAAGGGTATATGTGTTCTTCTGTTGTTTAGATCATTGCCATTAGCAATGTAAATTTTCAAAATGCCAGCAACTCTTGCAATGAATGATATGCACTTAACCCAAAAGGTATAATCACTCATTAATAAACATCTGATAAATTCAGTATATATTAAAATTATTTAGAACTTTTGTGTTATAATTATAGATTCAGATAATTAAGAGTGGGTTTTATTTCACATAACATTTGAGACATTTGGAAGATATGTAGGATGTAAGACAGTTTTTCTGTGTGTGTATAGTACTTTCATGCATCTTATAGGATATTAAGCATTTCCTGGCCCATCCCATTAAAGTCCAATGGCATTTTGCTATTTTTATGAATATAAAGTACCTCCACAAATTTCACAATGCCACGTAAAATATCACGTTGTCCACATTAAGAACTAGTGTTGAAGTATAACTTGAAAATGGTATCATTTTCACGTTCACACAGCTTACAGTTAACAAGACAAATAAATATACAAAGTATTTATTATAAAGCCATGTTACTACTGTGATCTTAGAGCACGAAAGAGAAAATACTTCTACACTTTTCTTGGGAGAATCAAGAAATGATACATGAAGTGCTGATACAGAATGAAAAGCAGGTAGATAAGTGGGAAATGAGCCACAGAGCATGAACAACATCCACAAAGACAGAAAGAGATTGAAAATATTTTTGTTTGGCTTTAGCTAAGATTATGTGGGAAAGTGATAGGATATATGAGATAGTCAAGGGTTGTTCAATAACTGATTACATTCCAGACGATGGGTAATCTTTGGGTGTATCATGAATAGTTTCATATTTCAGAAGGCTTGCACAGACCATGTAGAGTAGACTGGAGGCCAGTTTGAATCAAGGAAACCAGTTAGGTAGTATTTTCAAAGTTCAGAAAGGAGATGGTAAGTACCTGACTATAAGGTACTATAGTCAAATGACTATAAGGGAGACGGTAGATAAGTTAGTTTATTTGTTAGTAAAACCTGTGTACCTTGATGACTAATTGGCTGAGAAAAATGAGGAATTGGGGAGCTGTCCCAAGTTGTCTTCTTTTGTAACAGCTATAATTGCCACTCACTCATGGATGAGAACTTAAAAAAAAAAGTTAAATACTTTTCAAAATAAATGTCTTTCTAAAAGAAGGTTTACAAATACAAAAGTAGCTGCTCTACTATCCATATGCATATAGACTATAAAAGTCGGCTACAATTTTTCTACGAGGAAATGGTTAAGTAAATGTGATATTTCTATACATCAGAAAACTGCCACATTAAAAAAAATTTAGGGGCTAGAGAGATGGTCCAGCACAGTACTGGCTGTTCTTCCAGAGCAGAGAACCTGAGTGCTGGATTCTCAGCATCCTCATGGCAGCTAGCAACTGTCTTTAACTCCAGTTCCAGGGGACTTCGATGCCCTTTTCTGACTTCCATGGGCATTGCACAATGTGGATGCACTTACTTGCATGTAGGCAATACACTCATACACATAAAATAAAAAATAATAAATGAAAAAAAGAAAAAATTTAATTGAATTTTTGTGATTTTCATAGAATTTTAAAGTGATGACTAAGGTGGCTGGAAAGATAGGAATGGGTGGGTGGTGGATAATAAAGTCATCATTAAACCTATTGAGTTTTGGGTTCTTCCATTGCATTCAGGAAGACATCAGAAGACATATGATCATAGGGACTTGGAGCTCAAGGGAATGGCTAGACTAGGGGATATTGTATTGGCTCCTCACAGAGCTGAGTTCCAGTTTCTGGTAATGGCAGAATATTGGACCAAACCTGCATATTATAATTGTAAACTACACAAAATATAACAAAGCAGCTTTTAAAAATTATTGGTAAGAAAGGATTGGGAATGTAGAGTGTATAGCTTACGAATATACACAGAAAAATGTCTATATCTGAAGTGATATTAACATTAACTCTGGCTAGTCATTATCCACAAGTTTTTTACTTAATGTTTTTGTCAAGAATTTTTTACAGTAAATATTCATTACTTTTGAAATCAGTTACAATACCTATTTTGAGGGAAAAAAACCTACTTAGTGGCGGATCTATTAATCTCATAGACCTTTTATGTTCACTGACTTGTTGCAGCAGCATTTTTTTTTGGTCTTTTTGAGTTCCAGCTGTCCTGGAACTCACTGTGTACACCAGGCTGGACTCGAACTCACAGAGATCTGCCTCCCAGGTGCTGGGGTCAAAGGTGTGCACCACCACGCCAGGGTGCAGCAGCATTCTTATTGATGAAATATTAAAAACCTGTATTTTGCTTCAGGAAAATGGGACCAATATTGCTGAGCATGTTCGGAGTTCAAGCTGGACAAAAAATGGTTCCTACCAAGGTGCTCTTCATAATGCCTCTGAAGAAGCCACAGAACAAAACATACGAGCTGGTACCCAGGCAGTGTTGCAGGTGGGTAGCTTTATAGCTTCCTTGTTTGTGTGTTTGTTTGCAGTACTCAGAGTTGAACCCAGGCCCTTGTTGCATGCTATGTAAGCTCTCTACCAGGGAGCTACAGATCTAGTTAGCCCTGTATAGCTATTTTAAAAAATAAATGACACGAAGTATTTCAAATGCCTGTAATTCAGGATTTTAGCATACAGTATACATAAACACAATAAATTCACTATCCCAATCTATGAGTTATCATTATACTATATTTAGTTGTTTCTTCTTCATAACTGACAAACATACAGCTAGTTATTCATAGATGAGAAAAGATGCTCAAAGTCAGGACTGAAAAGGAAAAGCAAATTGAAACAAGAAAGCATGATTTGAAAACTATTGCTACATTGATATATTGTGGGGGGCAGTTCGTGTGTCCTGGTGCATGTGTAGAAATCAGAAGACAACTGGTGAGAGTCCGTTCTCTCCTTCTACCATGTGGGTCCTGGGAATTGAACTTAGGTCATTGAGCAGGCTTTGCAACAAGCACCTTGACATGCTGTTGCACTATACTGACTTCACAGTTTGTTGTTGTTTTTTAATGAGAACATTTCACATACATCTGTAAGTAGCAAACATTTTAAATCTGAGAGTGCATATAATGGATGCATAGGAAGAAATGGGAATTCACAAACATTTCGTTATTACTGAATCTGAGCATCTTTTCTCATCTGTGAATTCCCATATACTTTTCCATGCCTTTTTGTTATGGGTTTGTAAAAGTTTTTATGTCTTTTACTCTCTTTCCCCCTCTTGTCCCCGCCCCGCTTTCTTCTCTACCAATTTTTATGGTGCTAGGGATAGAACCCAAACCTTAGACATGCTGGGTGAACATTCTACTACTGAGCTGTATCTTCAGGCCAGGTCATTTTTGTATCAAACTATTTTATCAATGTTACTTCTGACCTCTGCTTTGTTGAATCAGAAGTACATTGTGTTTTTGAGGCAGGGTCTCACTATATAGACCTGTCTGGCGTTGAACTCAGAGATTCACTTACTTCTGAAACTAAAGTCCTGTACCACTGCACCTGGCTAAAAGTGCATTTTTAATTCTTGCCCTACTTGACTAGTGAGTTTCTTACAGAGATGATTGTGCCCCCCATGCCCTTTTTCATTTGCCTTTCTCTCCTGTTTTTCTCTTATTTCATAGATTACTTCTCCAGTTAGAATTTTTTTAATTTAGTTTTATTTTATGTGTATCAGTGTTTTAAGTGCATGTAAGTGCATATATGTGTCCGCAGTGATGCTGAGGCCAGATGAGAGTATTGGATCCCCTGGAACTGGAATTATGGATGGGTGTTAGATACCGTGTGGGTGCTGGGAACAGAACCTGGGTCCTGTAGAAGAACATCCAGTGTTCTTAACCACTGAACCACCTCTCCAAGCCCCGTCTAATTAGATTTTTTAAAATATTTTATTATTTTTATTTTATGTGTATGAATGTATTGCCTGCATGTATGTGAGTGCACCCGTGTCATGCAATGCCATGGAGGTCAGAAGAGGGCTTTGGATTCCCTTGGAACTGGAGTTAAGGATGGTTCATAGCTGCAATGTGGGTACTGGGAATTGAACCCAGGTCCTCTGCAAGAGCAGTCAGTGCTCTTAACCGCTGAGCCAACTCTCCAGCCCCTATTTTTTTTTAAAACAGACTGTTCTATATTTTCCTGACATATGTTCATGTTGAAATGCCCAGGAACAGTTCTCGAATTGCTTTTCCACTTACTGTTTTGCTGATCTCATCCATTCCCATGGTTTTAAGTATCATCCACATACTATATTTTGCAGGTTTTATTTCTGAGAGTTTTCATCCGGTGTCTAAATTTGGAACTCAAATATTTAGATGTCATGTTGACAAATCTAATCATGTTTGCAAATCTAGTCATTATCTTGAATTTGAGTAATTATCATACAGTCTTCCTCATTTCACTGAATGGCATCTCTGTTTTCTAGTTTCTCAGCACACCTGTTTCTTGTTTTTGATAACAAAAAAGACCAAAAAGACCAAAAAAAAAAAGAAAAGAAAAAAAGAAAAAAAAAACCAAGGCAACAAGATATACATTAATGGTTCCTCATTAGTTATATTTATGGTGCACAATCTTTTATGTAGTCTATTATTTAAAAAGGGTATTCAGCAGTTAAGAGCACTGGTTGTTCTTGCAGAAGACCCGGGTTCGAATCCCAGCATTCACATGGCAGCTAACAACTGTCTGTAACTCCAGTCCCAGGGGATCCAACAGCCTCTTCTGACCTCCGCGGGCATTGCACAACACGGTGCACTTACCTACATGCAGGCAATACACGCATACACATAAAATAAAAATAATAAATAAAATTTTAAAGAAAGGGTATACACAACATGAAACTAAATAGAAAAAATATGTTTATGCAACTCGGAAAAATCTTCTTGGTTTATTATCTTTTATGCTAAACTATTTGTACTACCATCATTCACTGTTATTGTTAGAAAGCTCTGTTTAGGGGCTGGCGAGATGGCTCAGTGGTTAAGAGCATGAGACCTGGATTCAATTCCCAGTACCCTCCTCTGATCTCACCAGCACATACACATAAATACATGTAGGCAAAGCACATACATAAAATAAATAATTTTTAAAAATTAAATATAGGAAATATATTTTAAAAGATAAAGCTTTCAGTTTAGAAATGCTGTTTTTTGTATCTGGATCATTGTCTTTGAGTACCTTCTTACCAAATTATTTTATTTATTAATTTTTTGAGACAGGGTTTCACAGTGTAGCCTTGGCTGGCCTGGAACTTGCTCTGTAGCCTAGGCTAGCCTTGAATTCACAGAGATTAGCCTGCCTCAACCTCCTGAGTGCTGGGATTAAAGGAGTGCACCACCATGCCCAGCTAAAATTTTTATATTTATTTAGAAATAGGTAGGTTTAATGAGTTTAAATTGTAGATGGTAAGCTGATAGTAGAAATAGGGCTAGAACTAATCCAGAGTTGCTCTTAAGGTTGTCATAGATCACCTAGTGATCAGTATCACTCCCATTTTGAGACAGATTTTTACTCTATCCCAGGCTGCCCTCAAACTTGCAGTAGTCCTTCTGAGTCAGCCTCCCTAGTGCTGGGATTACAGGTATGAGCCAACATGCAAGCTTTAGTTTCTCTCTGAATAAGAAATTTAAATTTGAGCTGGGTATTGTAGCTCATATCTGTATTCCTAGTGCTCCCAGGCATTGGCAGCAGGATTGCCACAGGTTGCAGACCATTCTGATGTACATAGTGAGTTTCCGGACAGCCATGGCTACATAGTGAGAACCTATCTCACAGAATGAGAACAAAGCAAAAAAAAAAACAATAACAAGAAAGAAATTTACCACTGAGATTCCATTGTGAATAATAAGTGATTTTTCTTATAGGTGTTCATTGTAAACTCATCTAACATATTTCTTCTTGAACCTGCAAATGAAATAAAAAATCTTTTGGATGAGCACACAGATATGTGTAAACGCATTCTTAACATTTATCGATACATGGTTGTGCAAGTATCAATGGACAAAAAGACTTGGTAAAAACTATTTATCTTTATAGTTTTTGGTCTCTATATAAGTATAGTAATTTGGGGGGTAATTATGTCTATGAATAGGATGTCTTAATGTTATAATACTCATATTATTGAATGAATACACATTCTTTATATAACTGTGGTGATAGTAGCCCCTTTTATTTCAAATCTCCCTGATTATGTTCCACAAGACCCTTTGAACTGTCTTTTTTAGTATGTATATCCTTTTCATATATTTTTCCTCACGTAGTATTGTTCCTCTGTATAGTTCTTGTCAAAATTGTCTTGATCTCTAAATTTCTCTTGTATATAAATATCTGTTTACCGAACTGAGTTGAGAGGCACCAGAAAGTCTAACAAAATTAAGTTGTATTAATTTTGTATTTCTTAACATTCTTAGTGTAACATTATATGCTCTTAGTTCTATATACACTTTTGAATTAAATGGAAAAATAGACTTTGAGGGAGAGCATTTCTGAAACTTTTGTTAAAATGATACATGGTTATGATAAAATCCAAAGAAAAGTAAAAAAAAAAAAAAAAGTTCCCCAAAGTTCACTTCCTTGGGTTGTTTGTCCCTTTGTGAATGTCTGACTCACACGTACGACTACAGAACGTTAACCATCTGTGAGCCGTAGCTTTGTTGCCTTTTTCCCTTTTTCGGTATTAGGCATTGAATCTAGTGCTTTGCACATACTGGACTGAATTGTATAGCTATATACAGTTAACTGTATAGCACTGTATAGCTGTATACAGTTAACTGTAGAACACTGTATAGCTATATACTGTACAACACTGAACTGTCTAGCTATATCTGCAACTTTTTAAAAAAAATTTTTCCAACTGGTTTTGTTGGTGTTTTTTTTTGTTTGTTTTGTTTTTTAAGACAAAGACTTGCTGTCAGTATAGCCCGGGGTGACCTGAGACTCCATTCTCCTGCCTCTGTCTCCTGAGTGCTGAGATTACAAGTATGAGCCACCATGTGTTAACACTTGTTACTTTGGAGACAGGGGTCTGATTAAGTTGCCCATGATGGTTTTGAACTTGCACTGTAGATTAGACAGGCCTTGAATTTGCAATCCTCATGCCTCAGCCTCCCGAGTAGCTGTGATTAAAGGCCTGTACTAGGCCTGGCTGAACTATGATTTTCTTAAGTAGCATCTGTTAATTACATGTGATCTTCTTTTTGAGACAGGGCCTTTTTGAGACAGGATCTTCCTGTAGCCCTAGCTGTCCTGGACCTCACTCTGTAGACCAGGCTAACCTTGAACTCACAGAGATCTGTCTGCCTCTGCCTCCTGAGTGCTGGGATCAAAGGCATGTGCCACCACACCGGCTACATGTGATCTTATGTTTTGGGAGAGGGGAAGACAATGAACATCTTTCCATGTATTAGTGTTTTTTCTTTTGAGTCAGCTTTAAAAAGCTGGTGCACTTGGTCAAAAGTTGTGCTTAATTTTATTTTGCTGCATCAGAGGAAATGGCTTTACTTTGAAAACATTCTTTTCTAATAGTATGTACATAATTATATTCAGAAATAGTTATTAACATATTTGGAATCTTTCTTTTTGCCAAGTATCTTTCTAAGCACTTTACATGTGTATCCTTCTTAAAACCATATGAGGTTAGATAATCTGTTTTTCCTTGAGACAGCTCTTAGTTGCAAAGAGATTAAGTAACTTATGGTTTTCACAGTCCATGATGAACGATTAGCAGAGATTTGAATTACTGTCTTTCTGATGTCACAGAGTAGTCTGTATTAAAACAGAGCATGGTGGTGTGTGACAGTCCCAGCACTCAGGAGATTGAGGCAGGAGGGTTGCAAGTTTGAGGCCCACCTGAGCAACATACAGGTAGACCTTGCCTCACAAAAAGAAGAAACAAAAACAAAAAACAGCACACCGAATCTGATTATTCTTTTAGTCCTGTATTTTCTTCCTATATGCTTTGAGTCAACGATGAGTCAGGAGTCTTCCAAAGTGGAACACAATTTTAGAGTTTATTTGATAATTTTTAAAAGTTCCCTTAAAGCCAGAATTACAGTACTTAAGGTAGTTACCTATATATTTACATTAACTTTATGAGATTTTTCTTTCATTATTAAGTTATTCCTACTATATTACAAATTGAAAAAGTTACTAGATATTTGAGTGGTTTGTTAAGATGCAGTTTATTTGTAAGCTGTTGCTTATGTAGTTTTTCATTTCATATAAGTAAGCTAGAAGCCTAAGGTAACAAACGGGACACTTTAGATTTTTGTTCTCTGAATGAATACATGTGTTTGTTTTGTTTGCTAATACTTTTCTTTTTTCTTTTCTATGGTACTGGGAATTGAACCTAGGGCTTAACATGTTCTAGGCAAGTGTGCTGTCACTGAGCTATATCTCTAGGCCCAGGATGTTTTTATTGAGTGATAGCTTTGTATTTGATCCTGTTCTCACTTCCTCCCCTAAATAATATCTAGATCCGGGACCTCTTGGTGCTTCATCCACATTTACAGTGACCCTCCTGGTTAAATCTTTGCCTAGATTGAGACTGCAAAAGAGCTGCAAAGGAGGGGACTGTGATAGGGACTTGTGCTCTAGCTTGGTTCCTACCCTCTGTTAAAATCCTCATGTCAGCTGCTTTTTTGGATAAGGTCTCACTATATAGTAGAGGCTGGCATCAAACTTAGCATTCTCCTCCCTCAGTCACCCACATGCTGAGATTACAGGTGTATTCCAGAATGCCTAGCTGTTAGCCTCATTTATTTGTATATAGCTGAATTAGTTTCCAAAATACCAGTTGTGGTTTTTTTTTTTTAACTTTAAAAAAAACTATTGAGAATTTCATACATGCATATAAAGTGTGTTGATCAAATCCATGCCCACTCCCTCCCCTCCAGTGTTTTGTGATTTGAGTAGAAAGCATCTAGGCAAAAGAGTCAAGATAAAACCAAAGTTAGCCTTGGTTCCACTTCCGATACACATATAGAACAAAGGATTTTAAAATCCTGGAGAGACAGCTCAGCAGTTAAGAATGCCTGTTATTCTTCCAAAGGACCTAAGTTCCAGAGGACCCAGTTACAGGTGTACCCATGTCAGGCAGCCCACAACCACCTGTAACTCCAGCTCCAGGGCATCTGCTGTCCTCTTCTTCTGGTTTCCATGGGCACTGGACACATGTGGCATACACTCACCCACCCACACACATATACATAAATATAATTTTACTTAAAAAAATTTATTTTTATTTTATGTGTATGTGTGTATTGCCTGCATGTAGGTAAGTGCACCCAAGTCATGCAGTGCCCACAGAGGTCAGAAGAGGCTGTCAGTTCCCTTGGGACTGGAGTTACAGACAGTTGTTAGCTGTCATGTGGGTGCTGGGATTTGAACCCAGGTCTTCTGCAAGAACAACCAGTGTTCTTAACCACTGAGCCATCTCTCCAGCCCCACATAAATATAATTTTAAAAATAATTACTGAAATTAAAAGAAAGGAAAGCACATGGTGGCATACTTCTGTAATCCCAGCACTGGGGCGATAGAAGCAGGAGGATCAGAAGTTCAAGGTCATCCTCAACTACATAGGAAGTTTGAGGCTAACCTAGGCGTCATAAGATCTTATCTCAAAAAACAAGGGGGGTGGGGGAGCTGTATTCATTATTAAAACCCTAAAACTATTTCTGTTGCTCTCAACAGTATTTTACCTGAAAAAGATTTTGTAATGTCTTACAAAGTTGTATAAGCTTTGAAAGTTGATCATTAAGAAAAGCAAACGTATGTAAGAGGAAAACATTAATTAATCTTTTTCCTTTAAGGGAACAGATGCTGATTGTATTGCTCAGAGTCACAGAGTCTGTCCTGAAGATGTCATCACAAGCTTTTCTACAGTTCCAGGGGAAAAAAAATATGACCCTGGCAGGTCGACTTGCAGGACCACTCTTCCAGGCAATTAAAAAAAAAAAAATAGATGGATAGATGTGTGTTTGCTTTTAAAAAAGATTCATTGAATCCTGACCTTGCTACTGGGGATAAAAGCTTTAAAGTCAGAAATCTGTGAATGTTCTAGGATCTTTTGTAGTGCTAAATTAAATGCCACTTATTTAAGTAGGCTGTTTACCATACAGTTTATAAGAAAGAGTCAAGGAAATACCTGGTCTGTCAGAAAAGTGTTAATAATGAAGAAGATTGATACTCTGCCTCTTAAGTAGCATATTTATGGTTTCAAAAGCTAGCAGAGGGCTTCAGACTGAATAATGCCCTGATTGTTTTAGTAGTTTCTAAATCTCTGAAAGTATTAGGAAAAAAACTTTCAGTTTCTTCCATAGTAATAAAATGGAATAAATATCCAAGTGCCATTCTTGTGCGGTTCCATAGACTCTTCATTAAGTACATCTCTAGGGCCTTTTTTTGTAGTAGTAGGAAGAACTTCCGAATTATCATAACTAATATCTTTACTTTTGAAATGTAGTTTGGAGTTTTTCATTTAATAACTCAAATTTAACTCCAAATAGTATAGAAACATCTCTTTAAATAGCTTTTTCTTTTTTAGCATTAATGCTATGTAACATGAAAGTTATGCCTTTAAGATTAATGTTCAGTTTGAGTTGCTGGGATATTGGGAATTAGTAGTTATTTAACTGAAATCCCTAACAGGTAGTAATGATTACATGAGTTACGTGTATGACATGTGGCCATGGGCACTATGTACTTCATTTTTTTTTTCTGATTTTTATGTAATTTTGGAAGAATTGAATATCTGATTTTGAAGTAATCTAACACTAAATAACTGTTGTTATTTCTGAATATCTTTATAGACTCTAATTGTTGCCTGGATTAAAGCAAATCTAAATGTATACATCTCCCGGGAACTTTGGGATGACTTATTGTCAGTATTGTCGTCATTGACCTATTGGGAAGAACTGGCCACTGAATGGTCACTGACAATGGAGACACTAACCAAGGTTTTAGCTAGGAATTTATATAGTTTGGATCTCAGTGATTTGCCTTTGGATAAGTTGAGTGAACAGAAGCAGAAAAAGCACAAAGGGAAAGGTAAGAGTTGTTCAGAGCCACTTGTTTAAGTTACCGCCCTGGGGAGAACCAAGCCAGGAGGAGTGGCGAGGATAGGTCATCATCTGTAATCCTTTTTATTCACCCTGGAGGTTTAAAATTTCCAGCAATAAAATGTGTATGTTCCTTGTTATTTTTCTTATTTTAAAAATAAATAATAGTTTGGTAAGCTATAAAATGTCCTATATATTTGTTATGGTTAATCTTATATTTAAAGTCAAATAATCCAGAACCTTAGGTCTTTTAAATAAACAAAAATAAAAAATTTTTAAAGTGTATTTCCTTTTTAGTATAAGTAATTTTTTTTTTTTTTTGGTCTTTTTGAGACAGGGTCTCCCTGTAGCCCCAGCTGTCCTGGAACTCACTCTGTAGACCAGGCTGGCCTTGAACTCAGAGATCCACCTCCCTCTGCCTCCTGAGTGCTGGGATTAAAGGCGTGTGACACCATTCCCGGCTCATTTTTCTACTTATAAAATTTTTATTATTTTTGTTTTATTTTACGTGTTTGAGTGTATTGCCTGCATGTATGTAAGTGCACCCATGTCATGCAGTGCCCATGGAGGTCAGAAGAGGGTGTCAGATCCCCTAGACTCATGTTATAAACAGTTGTTAGCTGCCATGTGGATGCTGGGAACCAAACCCAAGTCCTCTGGAAGAGCAGTAGTGCTCTTAACTACTGAGTCACCTCTCCAGCCCTCATTTTTCTATTTAAAAACAAATTTTTTTTATGTGTATGTGTGCTGAGTGTATGTATGTGTACCATGTGCGTGCATGTGCCCATGTAGGACAGACAGAAGAGGCACCCAATCCCTGGGAACTGGAGTTACAAGCAGTTGTAAGTCACCTGATGTGGGTGCTGGGAACTGATCCCGGGTCCTCTGCTAGAACAGCAAGTGATCTTAACCGCTGAGCCATCTCTTCATTCTTCATTTTATTATATTTTTTAGAGTATATAATAATTACTCGGAAAGTTCTTTTGAAAGCATTTTCTCAGTTTAAACAGAAGGCAAACATTTCCTAGTTATGAAATACATATTTGTGTGATGTTAAAGGGGGGGACAGCAGCATAATTATTATATCATTGATATGTTTTATTAATCATTAGTATTTTGCATTTTTATGAATCAGTTGCTAGAGATTACATTTAAGTCATATTTCATACTTAACCTTTTGTTCAAGGAATATACCCAAATTATTTTTTCTGCACCATTTATTTCTCAGATAACTATTACTGATAGAGATTTGAAAAACTATCACTACAAGATAACTTTTCCCTAGCTCATTTCTTATCTCTACCACAGAGCAAGTAGAAGACAGAGAATTATAATAGCTATTGTTGATGATATAATTTATAAATTTTCTGTATGTTTTAGAATATTCTTACATAAAATGAAGCATCAAAAAATCTTTATGGTATAGAGCATTTTATCTTGTTACTTTATAATGTATTGTGAGGAATCCTTACAGTCTGATATAACATAGTCCTTACAAAGACTTGAGGACGTTATCCATTAGGTGATCGATATTCTGTATACTAATATCAAAAGTCTACATTTCTAGGAGTTGGACATGAATTTCAGAAAGTTTCAGTTGACAAGTCGTTTTCTAGAGGATGGAGTCGTGATCAGCCTGGCCAAGCCCCAATGAGACAAAGAAGTGCAACAACTACTGGCTCCCCAGGAACGGAAAAAGCAAGGAGCATAGTGCGGCAAAAGACTGTTGGTATGTGCTCTTCCAAATCATGAGTGTTACAGGGCTGTGCATTTACAGTCCATAGAAACTGTAAATGCACATTCTTTACTAGTTCAGACACCTTCCCCCAGTTATCCTCAGAGTCCAGTAGTGTGCTTTATAAACTTATTATGCTATTAAGATTTTCATTCTTGTATTTAAGTATTTTATTGTAGATATCTTTGTTTCAAAAATGTCATTTTATAGAATTCAAAAAAGTAGCACTTGTATTCGACTTGCAGAACTCAAGCATAAACTGGTATACTTTCATTAAATAACTATACTCACAAATATGGAAATTGTTAGTAGCCACTTTTCAGTGTTATAATTACATACTTATGTTTGCTTTACAAACTTCTAACAGGAATTCATGATACCCACTGGCAGGCAACTGAGGTCAAGGCCAAACCTATAGTTTGGTTCCCTTCTACTCTTGTTTTCAGTTTTGTTTTCTATAACATGGGAAATAACAGTCTAGGAGCACTGGTAAGAATGTCTAGGCATATGGTCACATACCACACTGTGCAACTAGCAGATGTCTATTTTATTCTCAGCTGTTAACTTGGTGTGAATTGCAGTGAAGCACACACACTCCACTGAAGTACAAGGAGGGCTTACGGGCCTTGCGTCCTATAATGTCTTTTTCTTTTTTTCTTACCAAGTGGCTAGGTAACCTTGAACAGCTTGGCAAACCGTTCTAGGTTTTACATTTTTAAAATTAAATTAAAAATTTATTTATTTTTGTGTGTGGTTATGTGTGTGCCAACTCGTGTGTATGGAGGTCAGAGGACAACTTGCAGAAATCGGTTCTCTTTCTTTCCATTATGTAATGTCCTGGGGGTTGAATTTGAGTTCAGGTTTGGTGACTGTATTTTCACCTGCTGAGCATCTCACCAACTCTCCTTTTCTAGACTTTAAGTACTTCATCTGTTTAATGGCGATGATTCTTCTTGAAATAAAATTGCTTGAAGTAATTTCAGGCTTCCAGTCCATCAAATCAAAAGTGAAGCATTAAAGGTTTTGCTAAGAAAGGTACATATATGAAACTGGAAATTCTGTGAAATTTAGCAGACTTAAAATACTGTTAAGATCTTGCTTGCTTGCTTGCCTGATGTCTTGCTTTTTTTTGAGACAAGGTCTCACAGTGTTTCCTGGGCTGGCCTGCAACTCACTATATAGCCTATCTTGAACTCTGCTTCTGCTTTTTTTTTTTTTTTTTTGGCCATTGAATAGTTTTTAATAACAAGAAAATGTTCATACATAATTCAATATCAGAAGAGGCTGAGCTTAGTCAATACTGG
This sequence comes from Nannospalax galili, assembly GCF_000622305.1. Classification (NCBI taxonomy): domain Eukaryota; kingdom Metazoa; phylum Chordata; class Mammalia; order Rodentia; family Spalacidae; genus Nannospalax; species Nannospalax galili. Next base: position 555,885 of record NW_008338116.1, read on the forward strand.
ACTTTGGAACAAATCCTTATCCCAATGACGATGTCTCTGTAATTGACTCTTTAGGCCATGATAGAACCTGATGAAGTTACTCATGCCAACAGTTTCCTTTAACGAGGTGGAATATTTAAAAAAATATTCTATTTATTGTTTTTATTTTATGTGTATGCGTGTATTGCCTGCATGTAGGTAAGTGCACCCATGTCGTGCAATGCCGTCAGAAGAGGCTGTCAGATCCCTGGAACTAGAGTTACGGACAGTTGTTAGCTGCCATGTGGGTGCTGGGATTCGAACCCGGGTCTTCTGCAAGAACAGTCAGTGTTCTTAACCACTAGCCATCTCTCCAGCCCTACATGGTGGAATTTGATCAAGTACATGCCATTCTGGATTGTGTTGCTATTTACATAAGGAGTTCTCACGATTTTAGCATTATACAGATTTAGGCGGCAGTTTCATTCAGAAATGAGTTTAGAAAGCAGCATTACAAAAGACTGGAGGTGAGTAGTTTAAAAAAAAAGTCCCATGCAGGGGAGTCATGCTGCAGAAACCCCTCATCTTTTTTGCTATAAGTTCTCAGTGCTGCCAAATTTAAAAACCAGCCCTCCAAAATCGAAGAAGGCATTCTGGAAAAATAGAGCAATTCCAGGACACACTTATCGTTTTCCCTTAGCATCATAACCTCAGAAGAGATCCATACAGATGTGATGAGAGATCCAAAGGCCAGCATGAAACCAATGAAGAACCAGATACCAGTGCCAGTTTGACCCAGATGCCTTTACTCTGTCACCTTGGCTGTAGTTGCTCTAATGCCACAAGCATGGTATGAGTGGTTGAATTTCTTCATAGTGTGATAAATAACAGCTGTGTCTATTGACAGTCCACCAGCCTGTGAAAAATAAAATACCAACTGTGATGGAGGCTATGGTATTCCACATCTCACCCCAATCAATGCATTCGGAGCATCTCATACCTTCTAGAAATCCAGACATCTTTTCAAGTCAGTTCAGATCTTGAGCCAGGAGTCAGTACACCAGGCAGCCTCACTTTCCTCCATTTCAACCATGAAGACAAAACAGGCACTGGTGCCAGACACCTGGATGTGCCAACTCCCCTGCTTCTGCTTCTTGAGTACTGATTACAGATGTATGAGCCATTATGCTCAGCTAGTTTTTTTGTATTATAAGAATATAAGTTTTAGGGGCCGGAGAGATGGCTCAGCTGTTAAGAACACTGGCTGCTCTTGCAGAGGATCCAGGTTCAGTTCCCAGAGTCAACATGCTGGCTGACAACCATCTAACTCCAGTTCCAGGGGATCCGACACCCTCTTCTGACCTCCATGGGCATAGCATGACACAGGTGCACTTACATACATGCAAGCAACACACATACACATAAAATATAAAAAAATAATAAAATTTTAAAGAATTTAAGTTTTATTGGGACTGGAGAGATGGCTCAGCAGTTAAGAGTACTGACTGCTCTTGGAGAGGACCCAGGTTCGAGTCCCAGCACCCACATGGCAGCTAACAACTGTCTGTAGCTCCAGGGGACTCCAACACCCTCTTCTGACCTCTGCAGGCATTGCATGACACAGGTGCATCTACTTTCATACAGGCAATACAAATACACTCACACACATAAAAATAATACATAATTTTTTTTTTTTTGGTCTTTTTGAGATAGGGTCTTCCTGTAGCGCCAGCTGTCCTGGATTCACTGTGGAGACTAGGCTGGCCTTGAACTCACAGAGATCCATCTGCCTGTCTCTGCCTCCCGAGTGCTGGGATTAAAGGTCCCTGCTGACCTACTTCTGCCAGCTAGTTCCCACTCACTAAAGGTTCCACAGCCTCCCAGAGTAGCACCACCAGCTAGAGAGCAAGCTGTCAAGCTCTAAGCCTCTGGGGACATTTCAAATTCAAACCATAGCATATTTCATTAGGGAATTACAAAATAAAATGAGAAATGCCACAGACTCACTAGAGTGGCTGAAATCTAAAGCACTGACAGCACCAAATGGTGGCAAGAATATGTAACAACAGAAACTGTCATTGGTGCTGGGACTGCAGAATAGTACACTTTAGAAGACAGGTAGTTTCTTAAACTATGGTCTAGCCATAGTTCTCCTTTGTTATCCCTAGTATTGATAACACAGCACACATATTTTAATAACCTTATTCATAATTGTCTGAGTAGATAAACTGGCACATCCACACAATAGCATATTCAGTGATAAAAGTAAATAAGCTCTCAAACATGAAAAAATATGAAGGAGCTTAGCATGCACGTTGGTTGGCAAAGGAAGCCAATTTGAAAAGACTACATACTGTTAGGGATCCAACTCTGTCACACTGTGAGAAAGGGAGGACAGTGGAAACCAGTAAAATGCCATCAGTTGCTACAGGTCAGGATTGGGAAGTAGGACAGGTAGTTAGAATAAGTATGTGAAGTTTAGTGGATATTCAGAAACAGGAAACTATTCTATGTGTTAGTGTAGTGTAAACATATCATCATACATTTGTAAAAACACACAGAACATATTATAATGCTAAAAGTGGTCCCTGAAATGAACTGTGGACTTTTATTAGCAATTAGGTATCAGTATTAAGCTTATTAGTTATAGCGAATGCCATCTTAATGCAAGATGTTAGTAACTGGGGAGAAGGTAGAGGAGATATGTGGGTAGCCTTGTACTTGCCACTTCAATTTTCTGTAAACTTGAAACTGTTTTTAAAATATGCATTCTGGTCACACACAGAGATCAAGTGTCCGTGAAATGCCCAACCCTATGCGACACATCTAGAATGGAACCTCTACACCTAAGGCTTACAGAACTTCGAGAAACCAAGGGGTAGAGAGAATGTGAATGCATCTTTGAACTCTCATCAACAAAACTCCCTCATGCAGCAGAGGGCAGTGAGCACAAAGGACCATAAATGGCCAAAGTGTAGAGAATAAGAGTCTACAGACTGTGAGTCTTGGACACTTCTTAAACTTCAATCACCCAGGGCTCAGGGACCATTGCAGAAGAGGGGGCAGAAAGACAGTAAGAGCTACAGGAGGAGGTGCATGACCACATGGATGTGGAGTCTTATTGGCTCCTGGAACCTTGCACATATGAACTTCTAGCAATGATGGTAACATGTGCAAGACCCATGCAAACTCAAGCAGACAGAAACCCCACACAGAACTGTGGAAATGGGCAGCAGATCCCAATCTTAGCCAAAGAACTATTGGGAAGCAGATTACTGCTGGGTGAGGAAGAGCTGATCTCCTTTAAGGGAGCGGCTTTAGGTAACCTGACTAGACCCCAATGGATGAACTTGCACTGAAGGACATCAAGGGTTAGTAACTTGACTTTATAGACCTTAACATAAGTGACAGAATGCATGAAGTCCAGTGGGTATGTGATGGGAGGGGGCCAATGGGGAAGGGGGTGTTCTGTATGAGATACACAAAAATTCAATAATAAGAAATTAAAATATGCATTCTTTTAACACGTGTGTTCTTCTAGAATGGAAAATAAGTTAGATGTTTGAAATAACCATAGAGTTGACCTATGAAAATTCAATTTATTTTTTAAAAGTTGGTGTTATCCTCTCTTTCTTAATTATTTAAATAACTTTGGGAGAAATACATTGTAGCATTTTTACTTTAATTTACATTTCTCTTCTATGCATTATTACCATTCATAACAAACTTGGAAATTAGTTAAAGTTGTAATCTCCTTTCCATGACTTTGATTAATTATTTAAATAACTTTGGGAGAAATACATTGTAGCATTTTTACTTTAATTTACATTTCTCTTCTATGCATTATTACCATTCACAACAAACTTGGAAATTAGTTAAAGTTGTAACCTCCTTTCCATGACTTTGAATTACTCAATAGATTGTATATGTACCATTTACATAGATTGTATACATACCATTTTCTAGACCACCTTAAACCACACTTTGTTTATACAGATGGTCTAAACTGATGTTAACACCCATTGCCTTTATGATAATACTAATATATGATGATGAAATTTGCAAATTAGTTGTTTTGCTGTATAATATTCAAATACTTTTTTAGCTGGACACCTAGAATTTTCAGATAGAAGATCTAAGAGAATTTTTCAATTATTTTTCACTTAATATAGATAAAATCTGCTTGCCTGTACTTTAAAAATATTAAATAGTAAGCATGCCATGATTCTTTTCCCCCAGAACACGGAGGATGAAATTTACTAAAAAATGTACTAATAGTTAACCTAAGTTTAAAATTAAGATTTTTAAGAATATTTCTAAAGTTTTTGCTTATGGCAGCAAACATTAAAAGATTCTAATGAATTTAAGAATTGCTTTTGAACCTATTCATGAGAAACAGTGAACTTGTTTATAGTTATGATTTATACCTATCCAATTGTGTTATTAATTAGAAATTTACACAGCTCGTGTGTCAGACACTAAACATTAAAAAGTTTGAGGAAGCTAAAAAAAAAAAGATTGTAAGCTTTGTAAAAGCAGAAATTCTAGATTTTAATCTATTCCTGTATTGCCTGGAAGTTTAAATGATGTTGTTCATAAAAGTTTCTTAAAGCCAGAGCAGTCTGCGTCCAAATTCCCCATCGACAATTTGGGTAGCCTCTTCAGAGGATGGTGTGATAAGAATAGGAAGTAGGAATTGGCTAGGCAGTTAGGGTAAAAAGACCCCAAAGAAAAGCAGCCAGCTTCTTGGCTAAAAGTCAAAATGTCCTAGGGGCTCTTAGCAACATACTCTGTTCTAAAGGCCAAAAATGTCAAAAGCATTTGGGAGCTCTTATCTAATCCTTATAAGATTTTAGGGTTACCTCTTCAGAGGGGGGAATGTTGGAGGGGAGGGAGTGGGTATGGATTTGATCAA
>NW_008338116.1:560892-570138 GCF_000622305.1 Nannospalax galili
GAAAGAGTACATGGAGTTGTCAGGAAAAAGTGATGGGGAGATATGGGAGGAGTTGGAGGGGAGGGAGTGGGCATGGATTTTTAAAAGTTATTTAAAAAGTTTCTTAAGTGAGGTGATATATGGAGTATGATAATTTATTTCAAGTATGAGAGTTTGTCAGGAAAGAAGGGAGAATAAGGGCATAATTAACATTAACATGATGTGATAGAAGTATAACATTTTCAGGGAACAGTATAAAGTGCTGTATGGTAGCAGCATGGAGAACACCTCTAGGCTGTTCAGTTTCAGTGAGTGGTTGATTGAAATTGAGTTGTACAGACCTTAGATGCCAGGCTATAGAAATTTGGCATCCTTGGGGCTAGAGATCACTGGCTCCTGCTGCAGAGGACCTGGGTTTGGTTCTTAGCACCCACATAGCAGCTAACAACTATCTCTAACTCCAGTTCCAGAGTTCTGACACCCTCATCTGACCTCTGTGGGCATTGCACTCACAACATTCATACATGAAAAATAAAAATAAATTTGGCATCAGAGACTGTTTTCCATTAAACAGGGAAGTGTAGGATTTTGGATTGATGATAGACATTTAAACTTGGTATTTTGTTATTTTTTTCTTTTTTCTGTTTTTATTTTTTTGATCATTTTGAGACAGGGTCTCCCGGTAGCCGTAGCTGGCCTGGATTTGCTATGGAGAGTAGGCTGGCCTCGAACTCACTGAGATCCGCCTGCCTCTGCCTCCCAAGTGTTAGGATTAAAGGCATGCACCACCCTGCCTGGCTCTTTTATTTCTCTTTGAATCTGGTCTCACTGTATAGTTGTGGCCTAGAACTTACTATGTAGACCAGGGTGGCTCGAACTCACAGAGATCCTTCTACCTCTGCCTCCCCAGTGCCAGAATTAAAGGTTTGGACAACTATGTCTGGCATTTTGTTTTGATTTTTCTTCCTTTTTGCCTCTATCATTTTTATTGGCCATTATGCAGTATTATTTAAACATAGTGTTCACACATAGGAATAGTTGTAAGTTTATTTAATCAGTGGTTCCTTAAAAAAAAAAAAAAGTTAAAATCTCTCGGAAGCTTAAGCTATTGGTTATTATCAAATGAACCAAAAAATTTCTTATCTTTGTGAACTAGCGCCTCGTTATGAAATTATTAAATGTTACTAAAACAAGTTTTTTAAAAAGTAACCTATAGTTATTTATCTTTAAACACATAAAGTTTTTGTATGTTTATGACTTGAATAGCAGAATCTGTTTTTTTATTGTTGTTTATTTGTTTTGTTTTTGAACAGAGGTTTTCATTTAGCCCAGGCTGGCCTCAGACTCACTATGTTGCTGAGGATGACCTTGAACTTCTGGTCTTCCTGCCTCTGGCTCCCAAGCACTGGATTATCTTTTTTAACATATTTATTTATGGGGCTGGAGAGATGGCTCAGCGGTTAAGAATACTGGTTGTTCTTGCAGAAGACCCAGGTTCGAATCCCAGCACCCACATGGCAGCTAACAACTGTTTGTTCACTCCAGTCCCAGGGGATCTGACAGCCCCTTCTGACCTCCGCGGGCATTGCACGCCACAGGTGCACTTACCTACATGCGGGCAATACACACACACACATAAAATAAAATAAATATTTTTTAAAAGTTTAAAAATATTTATTTATTGATTTAATGTGCTTGCATGTTTTTCATGCGTATATATAAGTGCACCATGTGAGTATAATGCCTACTGAAACCAGAGGCGGGTATGGATCTGCTGGAACTGGAGTTACTGATGGTTGTAAGCCACCATTTGGGTGCTAGGAACTGAACCCTGGTCCTCTGCAAGAAAAGCCAGTGCTCTTAACTGCTGAGCTATCTCTCCAACCCCAAGGACCTGATTTTTTGTTGTTGTTGTTGTCTTTTTGAAACAGGATTTCCTGGTAGCTACAACTGGCCTGGAACTTCCTATGTAGCCCAGGCTGTTCTCAATCTCAGAGTTCAGCCTGCCTCTGTCTCCTGAGTACTAGAACTAAAGGTGTGTGCAACAGTACCTGGCTAAGAACCTGATTCTTAATGTTGATTGTAAATTCTGGTTGTAAATTCTGTTTTCTATAAATGTTTCTACTTATAATTTTTTACTTCTATTATTATGTTTTACTACAAATAAGAGATACTGGTTTTATAAAGCATTCTCCTACCAGGAACAACAGCTAGCACAAGAGTAAGTCATGACTTAAATAAAATTACACGGAAAAAAAAAAAAAACTTGTTAGCAATTTGGAAAATATTTGGGTAAGAGTAAGAATATGAATATAGGAGTGATTTATCTTAGAATTCAGCTTCCCTAAGAAGAACTGACTAGAGAAATGTCCAAATATGGTACCAAACTTTCTTTGGACTAATAATATTGACTATTTTTCAATGTTTCCATCTGATAAATTTCTCATTATTAGTTTTGAAAGTGTGCTAAAGTGTCTGCCTTTTTTTTAATGCTATTCCATTGTAATTGCTAATAGTAAAAGACATTTCCTGCTTTACACCAAAAAAATTACATTCAAAATGTGTGTTGTGATTTCTTCTTACAGCTTGCTAGTATTTGCTGTGCTGAAATGTTTTGATTTAGAGTTTCCTTCCTTTGTATCTTTGAGTTTTCTCTGTTGCTGCTTTTCCTGTGACACAGCCTTTCATTACAGTCACTCTTCTTTTCTCCTTCCCCACTTCTTTCTTTTCCTTTTTTAAAGCCATGAGAAGCCGATCCATTGGTGAATGTGCTCTGCCATCGGCCTATATTCGCAGTGCTAAAAGTGCTCCTGTTCTGATCCATACTTCCAAACCCTTCTTGCCTGATATTGTTCTCACTCCCCTTTCTGATGAGCTTTCAGGTAGTGCCACCTCTGCTAATTTCTGCACCCCCTTTTCACTTTTTAATCCTCTGCTTTCAAAGTTTGCTCAATCAAATAAACTCTTCAAAGTTCATTTTGGGGGGAGGTGTGGAAAACTGGGGAATAATTGAGAAATCAATATTTTGAGTTATTTGAATTATAATGCTGTTCTTGCAGTTCATTCTGGAAGTGCTAAGTTTAGTGCTGTGCCAATGTCCAGTAGTTCCAGTTGTAAATGGCCTTTAGTTTTTGTTTTATGTTGATTTTTTTTCTCTCTCAGGTGATTAAAAGATGTAGTAATGAGTATTTGTAAGATGTCTCATAAGACGACTTGGAAGATAATCCAATATGGTAAATCTGAAAATAATTTCTTCTCTATATTTAGGGAAGTAAAAGTAGACTTCAGAAAATAGAACTTCAAAAGTAGGACTTCCAAACCAGCTCAGCTTTCTGTTATACTTTAGGTCCTTGATTATAGGGTGGCCTTCTTTTTTTACTAAGAGTTAAATATCATGCAATAAAATACATGTTCTTGGATTCAGTTCAGTGAGTTTTAAGAATTTTATATACCCTTATTCACCATCACTCAAATAAAATATGGAGCATTTCCATTACTCTACAATTGCCCTAGCCATTCTATGTCAGTGACTACTCACTCCCACCTCCGCACATACGACCGCTTTTTACTTCATCACCATAGCTTAGTTTTATCTTTCAGTTTGGGATATATAGAAAAAGATATAGTATCTTGCCTTTTAAACAAAAGCCAATGAGTTGAATATAGTTATTGTGCAGAATTTTGTGAAACCGACTTGAAGGTGTAGAAAATACAGATTCTCTGGGAAAGTACATTTAAAAACTTATAATCCTCCAAAACCAATTAATTAATAATTTAGGATGCTTTTGCTACCAGTTTTCTAATGCATGTTTACATACACATGTAAAACTATAATTAAAATAATCTTCAATTAAAAGTAAAATTTCTTAGGCAAGGAGCATGTTATTTTATTTTATTTTTTATTTTTTTGTCTTTTTGAGACAGGGTCTCCCTGTAATCCCAGCTGACCTGAACTCACTGTGTAGACCAGGCTGGCCTTGAACTCATAAGGATCTGCCTGCCTCTGCCTCCCAAGTGCTGGGACTAAAGGCGTGTGCCACCACGCCCGGCCAGGAGCATGTTATTTTAAAAAGCAGCAAAACCTTATTTTTCCTGAAAACTGACTTATGAAGTTACCATTATTCAAGCTGATACATAAGTTTGGAATACTTTCTAAGATGTAAATAGAAACTATTAAAGACTTAAGTGTCTGCCAACGTACTGAAAACCCCCAGATGCCTGTAACAAACAAAAAACTACATTGTCCAATGTTTTCTCAAATTTATGTTAGCAGCATCACCTTCCATAGCATATCAACAGCCTATAGAACTCAGTACATTTAGATTTGTCCATGGAGCACAAATTTAGAAGACACTCTTAATTAGAAAATTAGCACTATGAGATCAAATGATTATTTTTGTATCAGTTCATATTGTAGGAATCTGAATTCTTGATTATTGCATTTGTGACTCATGGAAGCAGATTGAAAGTATGGCATTTGTTTCTTCAGGGTTAGGTGGAGAAGAGGAAGAAGACAGTTAAGACAGAGATATGTAAAATTAATGCTAATAAGTGAAAATCACTAGCCTTAGATCTTCAACCAATCTAATCATTTGTGTTTCTTCCAGCATTTGACTAGATTTTACTTTAGATTCATCTGAACCTTTGATGTACATTCAAGTCACAGAGAAGCCAGACATAGCTGTGCAGGTCTGTAACACCAGTTCTAGAGAACTGAGGTGGAAGTGGAAGATTAAGGGAAGATTAAGCAACACCATGTCTTTACAGAAAACAGTTCAGGTTTGGCTGGGAGTGGTGGCATAGCCTTTAGTCCCAGCACTTGGGAGGCAGAGGCAGGCAGATCTCTGAGTTCCAAAAAGACCAAAATTAATAATAATAATATAATAATAATAATAATAATAATAATAATAATTCAGAAAGGATTAGTAAGGAAAGTAAACCACATACATTGGGCATAGTGGCACATGCCTTTAATTCCAGCATTTGGGAAGCTGAGGCAGAAGGTTCCCCCTCCCTCTCCCTCTCCCTCTCTCTCTCCCTCTCTATCTTTACCACCTTAAATGAATTTATAATAAAATAATTTCCTGTAAACAGAAGTGGAGGTTTCTATAACTACTTTACTTGACAAACAAACAAAAACTAGTGACAGACTCTCGTAAACAGACACCACATCTTTTGTTTAAAAGTGGTGATTTATCAGAAGAATATTCATCTAAACAGGGTAATCCCAACCATACTGGTATGACTGGAAACCTAGCACTCAGGAAACTGAAGCAGGAGATTGTCAAGTTTGAGACAAAACATGATGTTTTGTCTTTAGTAAAAAGAAAAAGAAGGAATCAGGCATGGTGGCACACGTCTTTAATCCCAGCACTCAGAGGCAGAACCAGATCTCTGTGAGTTAAAGACTAGCCTGGCCTACATAGTGAGTTCCAGGCCAGTTGAGGCTACAGGGAGACCCTGTGTCTAATAGAAAAAGAAAAAGAAGGGAAGGAAAGGAGAGAAAAAAGAAAATATTTCCCTAACACTACTGAATAATGTGGGAGGTGAAACAAAACTTTTAATCCCCATCCCCCCTGTTTAAAATTTTATTTATTATTTTTATTTTTTATGTGTATGTGCGTATTGCCTGCATGTGTCATGCAACCGTGTCATGCAGTCACCCATCCCCCCCCCTTTTTGAAACAGGGTCTCCCTGTGTAGCTCTGGCTGCCCTGGAACTCATAGACATCCACCTGCCTTTGCCTCTGGAGTATTGGAATCAAAGCCTTATGACTTCATACTCGCCCCTCTGTGAATTTTATTAAAAACATACAAAAACTGTTAAAATGAACCATCAGTTCATTTTTGGCCAACCCCTTTTTTCTTCATTATTTTTAGATGTCCATTCTACTTACATTGTTGGGACTGCTGTGATGCTGTATGCTCTAACTTCATATACAGCTGGAGTCCAAATTGTTTATTACCCATGAAGAGTTTCTTGGAACCAGATGAAGAGCATTGGCATTATGCCAACGTGGCACTATTTCTTCACATAAGACTCAGCTTAAATAGTTGAAAAAAAGTAAAAAAAGTATTTTCTTAAGCTTTTACTTCACACTTTTGAATGCACATCAGATATCAGTGATCACTAATTTCCAGCATCTGGAGAAGCACACTGCCTAGCCTTTCTCCCAGAAGCTATTGAGAATTACTGCATTAGACTGTACTTGTACGCCTTGGGTAGCTGAACCTGGTAATTGTTTTGTTTTGTTTTGTTTTTGCAGCAGGGCCTTTGTATGTAGCCTAAGGTGGCCTTGAACTTGAGCATTCTGCTTCTTCCTCCAGGTGTTGACATTACAGAAGAAAAATTTCCATCTCTAATCAAACAAATATGCTCTTCTTTATACAATCAAGGAACTTCTTTTTTTCTATCAATATGTGATAGGCTATCCATCTTTTATAACTTTCATGCTTATCATCTGATGGTCATAGCATTATTCCAAATTATACATGTTCAGTTCTTGGCCCTGAACTCATTGTGTAGCAGAGGGTAACCTTGAACTCCTGATCCTCCTGTCTCTACTTCCCAAATACTGGAATTACAGGTGTGTGCTATCATCACACTGAGCCTCCAAATTCTCTTTTTTTCAAGTAAAACTTGAAGCTAATTTAAAATGGCAGTGTATAGTTCGGAGCATGGTAGCTCACACCTGTAATCCTAATAACTGGGGAATCCACCACAGGAGGACTACCCCAAGTGGTGAGTTTGACACCAGCGTGGGCTGGAGAGTGGGACTCTTGTCTCAAAAAAAGCAACCTGTAACATCTCATCAAACAAAACACTATAATTGTCTTAATATAAAAATAAACACGTTTAGAGCTGGAGAGATGGCTTGGTGGTTAAGAACACTGGTTGTTCTTGCAGAAGACCTGGGTTCAAATCCCAGCACCCACATGGCAGCTAACAACTGCCCGTATCTCCAGTTCCAGGGGATCTGATGGCCTTTTCTCTCCTCCACGGGCATTACATGACATGGGTGCACTTACCTACATCCAGGCAATACACTCATACACATAAAATAAAAATAATAAAATATTTTAAAAAATAAGTTAACGTACCTGCTCACACACATGCACATGTACATACGTATATACGTAAAACATAATATATATAAATATTAAATTCATAAAAGAGTAGATGATAGCTTAGTGGGATAAGTTTTAGTGGTTTAATATTATTTGAGCTTGATTGATTTGCTTTTTTTTGGTCTTTTTGGGAGAGTCTCCCTGTAGCCCCAGCTGTCCTGGAACTCACTATGTAGACAGGCTGGCCTCAAACTCACAGAGATCTGCCTGCCTCTGCCTCCCGAGTGCTGGGATTAAAGGCGTGCACCACCATGCCCTGCTGATTGATTTGCTTTTAAGTCTTCATAGAGTATTTGTGCTTGACCAAGAAAAGAATTTAACTTTTTGTAAGACATTTCAACATTTATGAAAACCATTTCAGAAATTGTTTTTAAAAATACAATTGTATATTAATATTCTAATTTAAGAGGTTTTGTTCTTGAAGAACTATTTTGATTTTTGCCAATGAGCTGCAATATTTAATATAAGGATATTTTCCTTCTCTTAGTTGTTACATCCATTCTGTGTGATACTCTTAAGTGCAATGGGAATAATTACAGTGATCAAGATTTAAAAAGCTTTAGAAAACAAATTCTAATGGAAGATTTTTTTTTCTTACATGCTACAGGCTAATATCAATATTTCAGTGCACAGTTTACCTTTCACACTAGCAAAGGAGAACTTCCCTTGAAACAGAAGATTCAGAAAAAAATATTTTCATACAGAAAATTATTTCCAGTGCTTTAATGCTAAAAGTTAGCAAAGAAATCCAGAAAAATAAGATGTGTCACATGTATAACATTGCAGGCCTTCTGTGAAGCATCCTCATTGCTCATGGATTTATTTTACTATCTATTAAAATACTTTTTCTTGTTTTGCTTATCATAGTTATTTTAGGTAAAAATATTTTAAAGGTTTCTATTTTTTAAATGAAAAGTGGCAAAATGACATTAACTTAAAAATCATTTTTATTCAAACTCGATGCCTAAAAAAAATTTTTAGATTTCAGTTTTCCCACAGTACATTATTTGTAGAAAAATATACAGTTGAATCTCTAAAAGCTCTTGCCCTCTTAAATTTGCATAGAACATGAATATATTTGCATATGACAATACAAATTTAAAACTAAAGCAGAAAGAAATAATAGATTTTCTAGCATGCAAGATGAGGATTGTCTTTAAAGAAAATCATAAAAACAAAATTTGATACCTTTTTTCCTAGTTTCTACTTCAAGTTCATAATATTTGGTGGTCTCTCATAACATTAGATTTAATGTTTTAAATCTTCATTTTGAATGTTGATAAAAATCTCATCTTTGAAATCTTTTAAAAATTGTGTATCCTTTGTTACATCCTTTGGTTATGGTATGGAAAGAAGCATAGAGTGCATGTTGAATATAATTTCTGTCCTCAAGGCAGAGATTGTTATTATCTGTTACAAGAGATACAACAAATCAGGGCTGGAGAGATGGCTCAGTGGTTAAGAACACTGACTACTCTTGCAGACAACCCAGGTTTGGTTCCTAGCACCCACGTAGAAGCTAACAGTGGTCTGTAACTCCAGTTTGACACCCTCCTCTGACTTTCATGGGCATTGCATGACACAGGTACACTTACATGCATGCAGGCAATACATTCATAAAATAAAAATAAATAAAATACATATTTTTTTCTTCAACTCTTTTATTTTTTTATTCTTTTTTAAAATTTATTGAAAATTTCATACATGCATATAAGGTGGGTTTTTTGTTTGTTTTTTAATTGTTTATTTAATAACCACATAATTAGAAGAAGCATTTCATTACAACAGCACTGACATATTCAATAACAATTTCCAGAGCTAAGATGAAATTGGCTGTAAATTTTTAGGTTTACAGTTGAATTATTACAGTTATACAATATTGTACTCAGTATAAACCCTGTAAGACATAAAATTGAATGAGGTTTTAACCTTTAAAAAGATCTCCATTTCATTATTAAAATACACAGTTATATACAAAAAAATTCATTTTTAATGCAATTAACAGATGTTTGCACATGTATTTCTGCTCTCTCTGTATCTGATTATTACTAGTCACAGTCAGTTACTTTCTGAGCTCCTTCACCTGAGCATGGATATAAAGTCATCAGGTAGATTTCAATGGTAATGTTTTTCACCTCT